>NC_143049.1:3477500-3777500 GCF_057628025.1 Oncorhynchus mykiss
GAAAACCTGCTCCAGAGCGCTCAGGACCTCAGACTGTGGTGAAGGTTCACCTTCCAACAGGACAATGACCCTAAGCACACAGCCAAGACAATGCAGGAGTGGCTTTGGAACAAGTCTCTGAATGTCCTTGAGTGGCCCAGCCAGAGCCCGGACTTGAACCCGATCGAACATTTCTGGAGAGACCTGAAAATAGCTGTGCAGCGACGCTTCCCATCCAACCTGATAGAGCTTAAGAGGATCTGCAGAGAAGAATGGGATAACCTCACCAAATACAGGTGTGCCAAGGTTGTAGCGTCATACCCAAGAGGATTCGAGACTATAATCGCTGCAAAAGGTGCTTCAGAAAAGAATTCAGTACAGGGTCTGAAAACGTTTTAGCTTCGTCATTATGGGGTTTTGTGTGTAGATTAATGAGGATTTTTGTTTTATTTCATGCATTTTAGATTAAGGCTGTAATGCAACAAAATGTGGAAAAAGTCAAGGGGTCTGAATACTGAATACAAGGGGTCTGCTTTTCACGCACAGTGCACATGGAGGTTCTGTAGGTGCTTCCCTGTCTGCTAGGAATGGGATGGGAGACAGTCTCCCTCTTGTTGGCCTACACTGGTTGTTGAGTATAACCGTTTAATGAAAGGTTATTAGGACAGTACATCTATGTATCATGGTAATGGTAAACTTTGAATGCAGTTATTAAACAAGTTATATATGTCATTAACTAGTCATTCTGGGGAGACATTTACTGTATGTCGTTCATGTTTGACGTCATTTTAACCTTGATCTTTGTCCTTTCTCATTTTGAGGACTCTTCCTTATCAAAGTTGACTACCAACGAATACATGCAATTGGTATGTATTAGGTAGTTTTCCTTGTTTTTGTCAAGCGTTTTGCACAGTAGGTGCAGCAGTTGCTCTCTGTGCCATTTGGTGCTCGGCCTATGTTTTTCTGCTTCTGCCTACATGCAGTCAAAGCTATTACGGTGTCTGAGGACTACACTTTTTCTTATCCTGCTGCTTAGGCCCTTGAGTGAGGAGAATACAGGTGGGGTCAGAAACGACTGACTCCCTTGATAAAGATGTCAAAGAGCTCTATTTATATGTCATTTGACCAACGCACCAGTTCCAATCCAAGTGCCAATGTTGTTTAGCAAACTCCAGGCATTTACATTTGTCATGAAAATTGAGCTCAATGGCCACGCACACCACCGGTGGGTTTGGTGTCGAAATAAGAATGCGTAAGCAGAAAAGGACCCCGTTCCTACTGTAAAATATAGTGGTGGATCTTTGATGTTATGGGGCTATTTTGCTTCCACTTGTCCTGGGGCCCTTGATAAGGTCAACGGCATCATATTTCCCCAGTACCAGGATATTTTTGCCAAAAAACCTGGTTGCCTCTGCCAGGAGGCTGAAACTTGGTCGCAAGTGGATCTTCCAGCAAGACCATAACCCCAAGCACACATCAAAATCCACATTTTGCAATGGCCATCTCAGTCTCCGGACATGAACCCCATTGAAAACCTGTGGTTTGAATTGAAGAAAGCAGGCCATAAGAGCAGAAAGGATATCAGGGATCTGGAAGGATTCTGTATTGAGGAATGGTCTAAGATCCCTCCCAATGTGTTCTTCAACATTTTAGAAAAAGGCTCTGTGCCGTTATCCTCTCAAGGGGAGGTGTTGAAAGGTATTGAAAACAGGGGTGTCAATAATTTTGACCCCTACCTATTTTTGTATTTTTTTGTATTACTTGTCAAACAAAATCTCCTTCTCTGGGCAATTGTATTAGTATAAAATAATAAAATTTCCCCCAAAATATTGGCATACAATATAGCTCAGTATTTCAATTGTTTATTTTATAAAGTTCAATGTTCAATGCTCATCTTTATCAAGGGTGTCAATAATTTGAGACCATACTGTGTGTGGTCAAATAGGAGAAGGGAAAGAATGCATGTACATAGTGAAATATTAACATATTTTACGTATAATGTAATGGGAGTGCAACAACCCTTAAAGTTAAAGACTTTAGTTGAAACTTGATTATCCCAAGGGAAAAAATGTATGCTTAACTAACTGCACTTCAGGGAACAGAACTGAACACCCCACAAAAACATTTCCGGGGAGACAGAATCAGAACCAGGAAGGAAAGTGATCTATACTGTTCCAGTTCAGAACCGTTATTTTAAAAGCATGGGAACCGGTTAATACTATTATGTTACGTTTCAGTCCCCCAAAAAAATACTACAAGGCAGCTATGCAAAGCCCTCCCTCTGTCACCCAGGAACTTATTCCAGTGTCTGCCTGACAGCTGAAAATATTTGCCAGTGTGAGCATGTAGGCAACCTGCCCCTCCCCCTCCGAAGCTTAGGCTACTGTAACCTACTGACGTTACAAGCGTGATTCAGAAATTAGGGAGAAATGTTTAATTAGGGAAAAATGTATTCACTTTTTCAATACTATAGCTTTTACATTTCACATTGGATTGATTAACTATTGTTTTTAATTATGGTGCCACTCTGCACGCACAAGCTTGTTAGCTAGATAGCCTGCTAGCGCTGGTCCAATGTTAACTCTCGGAAGTTCAATAGACATTCAAAGATTTTCCATAGAAGCCGTTCTTCCGTAGGTATAGTTCTGTGGGCCTAATTGAGATAATGCATGTCATAACAATATGCCCAGAGCTTCAAACCAAGCCTCCTCCTTCACCCTGTCTCGCTCTCCCCCCACCCACCCTTGAAGTCGCTTCTCGCGCCCTACACTTGTCTGTCCATCGCGGATTTAAACAACTACAGCTTGCCTGCTCCATACTGCTCTATCCTCACTGATTTGTGAAGTAATTTAATGTCGAGCTAATGTAAAAAAAAAAAAAAAAATTTAAGAGGTTTAAAATGGAACGATATAAACCAATGTTTTTTTTTGGTCCGAACCAGTTCAGAACTTTATTTTGCAGGTTGGAACAGTGGGACGGAAAGAAAAACAATACATAATTATTGGAAAATAATTTTGGTTCCAACCCCGGGTGCAGGTCAACAAGCTGTAGGACTTAAGTTTGGACGAGGAGACACCTCACTAGCGACTGACATTTTCTTTACTTCCTTCCACCCCCTTCCTCCACCCTCCCCTTGCCAAACATTCCAAAAATGATGCTTGGCCGTTGATTAGCAGGTTTCAGTGATCCTATAAAATGCTTTCTTTTATCTATGCAACGTTGTAACCACATTTTGTCTTATCTTCATCTCCTTTTCGGTAATGAACTCAGAAATGTGGTTAAATCTGCTGATGTGTGGTAGTGGGGCTAGTGGATGTCTGATGCGTAAGATGTTTGCTGTGTTTGATTTCTCTACTCTGTCCCCACCCCCAGATTCCAATCATTTCTGCCGATCATCTGAGTAGTCACAAGTATCTGACTCAAATGTAGTTCGAGTCAAGAACAGTGAGTTTCTATTCATCTCGGTTTCGCTACAGTATGTTTAACTGTGCAGCTAGTGTGTTTGTTTTATTTTTATACATTTAAAGGGGCAATCGGCAATCATACATTTTTGGACATTGAAATTAATATATACCCATTGATTCTTGAAGAATATTACTTATAGATGCCTCATGAGCTTAGTTTAACTCTTGTACCCCATCAGAATCCAAATTATAAGCGTGTTTTCATCCAATATTGGTAAACAATGCAAATGAAAACATTGAATTTTGATTTGTTTGGGTAAAAACATTACACAGCAATATGTACACTGTATTTCCAGACGATAGCACTTGAAAGTATATATTTAAACACTTGTTTCCAAAGTGGTCCTTGATGGTAATAACATAAACAATTTTGATATGATGGATTGTCAGTCCTTACATCCAGTGCTCTGTCTATACATTTGAGATTGGTTCTATTTCTCCAGACCCATCTTTCAGCTTTTACCAAAGCAGTGTCAGGGTGGCCGCCAGGTTATTGATTAAACTGCAGATTGCCGATTTAAGCAACCTCTCAGCGAACAAAAATAAGATCCAGATCTTGGAAGACGAGCTACATAATGAAAATAACTTTACTAACTTAAAAAACAAAATGTCATTCCTTGTCTCTTGTTTTGCAGATCAAATGACTGTGTGTTGGCACTGTACAAGCCTAAAGAGTTCAGCCTTTATGTCTATAATGTTCAGAATGTCAAGCAATGGACAGGAGGAGAATCGGTCGTCATCTCTCAGTCGCTCCGTAATGCTGTTCTTGTCACACATGCCAACATCGGTGTGCCCAGTCGATGCCATGACACACATACATACACACACACACACACCTCCTTGTCCTCCAAGGCATCACCCAGCTGAGAAGAGGAGTGTCTGTCTATCCATGCTGACAGACAGACACTGAGTACATTCACAAAACACCTGTGTGTTCAAACACATTTCTTTCTTACATTTTTTTGCACACACATGAGGCTGAGAGCGAGATGTTGTGGCGTCTAACGTACAGAATACTGTGTTGGTACGTCGGTAGACCAAGACAACATTTTTAATTTGTTTTGTTTTTAAATTAATACATTTGTTTTCATAGTTTACAAAAAAAAAACATTGCAAATGTGCACCTTGAATTTGAATATAAATCAGAAAGGCACAACACATTTTAGCATGTACAGTTTTCTGTTTTTAAAAAGGCTTCTAGTGAAGCTAGATGATAAAATGAGGGTCAGGGACATATGAATGTTCTGGGTAAGAAACACACCTGTGTACCTTTGAAAGCACAGCCATGCTAGCTTTAACCACCTAATGTGTGCCATAGAGGCCACACATCCCAAACCAGAGTGTTATTTCAGCAGTGTTATTCTGTTTACCTAAGATATGTGTTTTTATGGCTCGAGTTTAGTTTTTTACATCATTTCTCCATTGTGTATTTTCTTTATATATATATATTGTGCCATTTGATTTTTGGTTGATATTAGGGTTCCTCTCCAGCCTTTGATCTCTCTTGCAATGAAAAAAAAATAGAGGTGCCTTTTATCAATTTGTTTTGTTTTGCCTTTCTGTTTTTGCTTTATTGTTGTATTTATCAGATGGGGTGATCTATGACTCAGAGCTCATAGTGACTGGGAGAGTTGTAAGTCAGTAGACTCTAATGCCTGTTGAAGTGATATGGGGCGTACTAGCTCTCCATGAGGTCTCATTTCCTTGTCCCCAACCTTAAAGGAAAAATCCACTCAAAAACGATATTTTGATATTATATCAAAATGTAGTTTTTGAGTTTATTTTTTCATTATAGGTGGAGGGACTCTAAAAGTGTGTCTAGAAAGAAGCACTGTCAAACCTTGTGTCGTTGAAAAAAGATACGTTTGATTAGGTCATAAGAAGATATACACTTGGTTGAGTGTTTTTGTGCTCCCCCAGAACTATTACCTCTCAATAGACACATTTTACTTCAATTGAGGTAATACAACAAATAACTCATTTCATGTGAATTTATCAAACAGAAGAAAAAAGTATCTCACTTTTTTGATCAGAATTGAACTGATTCAGGATACCGAAGCACAGTTCTGCTCATGCACGAAGGGTTACCGGAGTATATGGCCAAATTCAAGGAAGGTTCAACACAGAATTGGGGGAACAGAGATTTCATTTCAAAACCCTTGTTTTCACACGCCATTATGTTCTGTGATTTCGTTTTGTTGTTTTGACTGAGGTGTAAGATCTCTTTACTGATTGTATTGTACTTCTATTGAAGCCTTAGATTACAGGACTGGGTTCCATCCCAATCAAATGTACTTTCAATCACCATACAGGCAATGAACACCAATTATATATTATAGTCCGTACACATACATACACCTTATAATGTTTTGGTTTAGTTTTTTTCTCAAGTAACAATTTACTCTTAAATTTCATTGAACTCATGTGTTATGTATTACTTAAGGATTTTAATCTATTTGAATATTTAGTTTGTAGATTTCTGCCTTATTATATTCTACTTGACAACATTATTATATAGCCGTTGTAAATTTAGAGTTTTGGATTTTCAAACCATACTAATGATTAATAATAATATGTGGAGTCAGAATAAGTATTCACATCATTCTTGTAGCTGGACGTCTGAAGAAGTTGATCAAAAATGTTGATCAACGACCTTTTGATATTGATACAATGAACGGCATCAGTTGGTGTGTTGCCGAGGCATCTACTCTGGCTGAAAACTAATGTTTTAGCTACAAGTCGAGATCTTGTTTGAAAACACACTATCGGTAAAATGTTTTAGAACACCTACTCATTCAAGGGTTTTTCTTTTAATTATTTTCTACATTGTGCTCAGCATATGTGGGGAAATCCTTCAAGACTGTTGGAAAAGCATTCCAGGTGAAGCTGGTTGAGAGAATGCCAAGAGTCTGCAAAGCTGTCATCAAGGCAAAGCGTGGCTATTTGAAGAATCTCAAAAACAAAATATATTTTGATTTGTTGAACACTTTTTTGGTTACTACATGATTCCATATGTGTCATTTCATAGTTTGATGTCTTCACTATTATTCTACAGTGTAGAAAATAGTTTTAAAAAAATAAAAAATAAACACTTGAATGAGTAGGTGTTCCAAAACTTTTGACCTGTAGTGTATATTGTGTCGAAATTTAGATTGTCCATGTTTAGAGAAGGAACAAAAAATTATTTTCTACTGTATCCATTAAAAACTATATATATATTGTTTTAATATTTCTTAAGATTGCCCTGAATGTCAGCGCAAAATGAACAGTGAGATAGATGGGTCTCTGGAGTTTGGTGAATAGTGAGAGTAGAGGTGAGGTAGTGGACTTTGCTGAATCGGGAAGGTCGGTAATGCTGCAGATGAACGAACTCTAACCTAAGGGACGAAGGTTGACTTTTTGCACTTCTGTACATAGTCAATGAACAGAGAGAAAAAAAAAACATTTATCATATTGAGGTATTATTTTGAATAAAAAATTCTATAATGATAAGTACTTTTTTAGGTTAATTTAAATAAAAAAATCTAAATGGATAGACCAGCTAAACAAATTTGCTTGCAAAAAGAAAGAAAATGGTGTCAGTTTCTAGGCCAATGCATTCAGAAAAAGCTATGCGTTTTTAAGCTTTTGTCAGTGGCTAGTAGTTTGCCAGGAAATCCTCAAGGGTCATAACCCCCACATTCACTCCCACTCACTCCCCTTGTAGTATATGATATACAATAAATATCATATATTGTCCATTTTTCAAATCTTGGAACAGGCCATTCATGCCTAGCCCTACGGTACAATAACTAAAAAAATATATAAACAAAACCATTTCAAATTTTTGTTTCATTGCATGTAAAAAGAACACAAATGTAAACAATCTATATAAGTAGATATGGAAAGTTTATATTTTCAATTTACAAAAATATGTTTGGGGAGAAGGGGGAAATAAGACTTTAGACAAGTAATCGAACACTTGCACTTGTGATATACATTTTTTACCAAGAAACTACATGAGTTCTCAAGAATAAAATGTAACGTTAACACAAAACCACCCCAGAAATATTCTCTAATCACCGTAAGATCACTCAAGTCAACATGGACTCACAGGGCACAGCTAATGCTACCAGCCAACTGTGCACTCAGCAGGTGAAGGCTCCCCACCATACCAAATGTATAGGTAAATACTCTTTCAAATGAATGTAACCGTCTTCAGTCAAGGTCATCCTATTTCTGACTTGAGGTCGCTGTATAAGTGCTATGGAACCAAAGTGTCCCTTTCTCCAAACCAACCAGAGCTGCGTGGGCAGATTTCACTGTCTCTCAGCTTAAACCAAGGTCTTTCTTCCCTGCCGGGGGCATACATGCTTGACTGTTTAGTATGTGTGAACACTTACTTTTTTTTTGCTTATAGTTGCTACAGAATAATGTACTACTTCTTGTCTTCAGATTTGTTTTATGCACATTTTATTGTTGCCATAATTGACTCTTGCTGTTCTGAATTATATATATAAAAAAAATTGAATAAAAAAAAACTGATTTGCTCACGCAACTCATCTGTGGTCTTCCTGTTTGCATGTTAACTTTGTCTATAACACATTACTGTAAAGGTCCAATGCAGCTGTTTTTATCTGAATATCAAATCATTTCTGGGTCACCATTAAGGACCTTGCTATGATTGTTTTCCATTAAAATGGTCAAAAAGAGCATTTTCTCAAGCAATAATTTTACTAGGACTGTCTGTGTGTGGTCTGAGTGGGGAGGGGAAAACTGAAATCTAGCTGGTATTGTCAGAGAGGTTTGGAACTCTCTTATTGGTCTATTAACTCATTTACTGCCTAGTAGGCCAAATTCACCAAGTAGGCCAAAACTACATCCCGCCAAAACTCCATACCACCAAAACAAGTTAAAATTTCAGGCTGTCTTTTGAAGCATCTCTCACTCTAAAAGGGCATTATCATAATTTTCATTATTATTATTCCAACCTCATAGTGTGGAAATATATATACAACATAGGAAAATCACGTATTTGACTGCACTGGGCCTTTAAAGAGATGACAAGACACCTTTCCGAGGAGATTCGTTTTCTGTTCCTTTGTTTCCTAGAGTATAGCCCTCGTTCATGGTCATGTTTGTGGAAAGTAAATTTCAGTCATGAATTTGAAAGAGAAAATATGCTTATAATAAACATATGCCACAACTTATAATGAACAAAATATAAACGCAACATGTAAAATGTTGGTCCCTTGTTTCATTAGCTGAAATAAAAGATTCCAGAAATGTTTCATACGCACAAAAAGCATATTTCTCTCAAATTTTGTGCACAAATTTGTTTACATTCCTGTTAGTGAGCATTTCTTCTTTGCCAAGGAAATCTATCCACCTGACAGGTGTGGCATATCAATAAGCTGATTAAACAGCATGACAATAAATGGTCATCTAAAATGTGCAGTTTTGTCACACAACATAATGCTACTGATGTCTCAAGTTTTGATTGAGCGTGCAATTGGCATGCTGACTGCATGATTGTCCACCAGAGCTGATGCCAGAGAATTCAATGTTCATTTCTCTACCATAAACCGCCTCCAAAGTCATTTTAGAGAATTTGGCAGTACTTCCAACTGGCCTTACAACCACAGAGACCAGTCACGCAGACAGCTGATGAAACTGAGGAGTATTTATGTCTGTAATTTTTTTAAATTTTATTTCACCTTTATTTAACCAGGTAGGCAAGTTGAGAACAAATTCTCATTTACAATTGCGACCTGGCCAAGATAAAGCAAAGCAGTAATAAAGCCCTTTTCTGGGGGAAAACTCATTCTGATTGGCTGGGACTGGCTCCCCAGTGGGTGGCTCCCCCAAATTGGTAGGTCTATGCCCCCTCAGGCCCACCTATGGCTGGCCCCTGCACAGTCATGTGAAATCCATAGATTAGAGCCTAATTAATTTATTTAAATTGACTCATTTCCTTATATGAACTGTAACGCAGTGAAATCTTTGAAATGATTTTTGTTTGGTATAATTACTACGAATTCCTCTTTATTCTGTACTTTCAGAAACTACACAAACTGAACATTATTTCCCAACGTAACTGGAGCTGGACATCTTTCTTAGCAAAGATTGAGGACAACTTTTGTATGCTAGCAACAAAAGTTGTTGCCAACACTGCCACTGCCTGGGTGGGTGTACCCCACCGGAATCCCCACCAGCGAGGTACAAGGTCATCAAGGTTTTCATTAGCAGCTTTGAGAATTTCCTTGTATATTATTCTCTCCCATCAGGGGGCTCTGGCTTTGTAGGACCAACCCTGCCAGGCAGGCTCAGAATCTTGAAGGGGCAGTGCTGCTCTAGTAGGTCTCTGAACGCATTATGGCTGCATACAGGCGGCTTACAGCAGGCCAATAAAACAGATAGGGACTTCTCTTTAGTGTCTGGGTTGTTCAGGTGGGTGTCTAGTGTATAAGGTTGTGGACCGTTCCATCACAACCCCTGCTCACAGGCACACATTGGTTCTGGGATATGCAACCATTTCCTTTCTCACTCACTTAACGCCACACTTCATCCAAACACCAAAAACACACACCACACCTTCCATCACAGTACATCCCCACATACTGTGCCTTCTATGTCTTCTGCTTGCTGTGTTTCTATCTCCACCATGTTCAAATAGTACTTTTGTGTTCCAATTAGTTATATTTGAAAATTCTATCTATTTTTTTGTATTATTACAATCCTAGTGGTTAGAGCGTTGGGCCAGTAACCGAAAGGTTGCTGGATCAAATCCCCGAGCTGACAAGGTAATTGTAAATAAGAATTTGTTCTTAACTGACTTGCCTAGTTAAATAAAGATTCAATAAAAAAATCAATATTAAACAAATCCCTACCATGGCTAGTATTGGGTGTTCCATTATTCACCTCCTCTCTGAGAACGTTGTATTATTTGGACTAGCCATGGAGTAGTCTTTGTGTCTCAGAACATTTGGTTGTCAATACACAGTTTGTCAACTACGAGAGCTACACACTTCCCTTTTAATCTATTCTCCTTGAAGATTGGATACAGAACTTTGCGCTATTCTGCAATCTCCCTTGGGAACTGATCATTCATGCTTATTTTCTTTTACCCAGGCTTTTAACCATTACTTTATCCCTAAAGAAAGTACATTTGGCAACGACTGGACGCTCATATCTTTGTCCGAAACGGTGTACACGTTCAAGTTGGATTTTATCGACAACATCGAGTGGGTTTTGAAGCACTGTAAGAAAGAATTCCTTCACTACTTTTTCGGGAACATCTCCTTCTCTTTCTTTGATACCCATAACTACTAGATTTTCTCTCATAGATCTAGTCTGTATGTCTAGTAAGGCTTCTCTTAGAAAGATGTTCTCCTTTTTAAGTTCATTAACGTCCGTTTCTATCTAATTGACTATCCCTTTTAGCTTGTTTGTTTCTTTCTTCATTATCGCAGCTCTTTCGTCACTCATTTCAAGGCGCCTTCAACTCCTTTATATCCTTACTGACTAATTCAAGTAGGCCCAGTTTGTCATGTATCGACTTTAACAGATCGCTTTCCACACTTACCAGTCCCAGTGGTGAAACGCATAAATCGTTTGTATCTGTGGAAGAGTCGTGTTTCCTTTTCGATATTGATTCTCCACGTTTACTCTCCATCATGTTTGAGTGTTGCTTGTTTTCATAATACATTTATCTAGCCTTGTGATTTGTGTACTTATCCAAATGGAATGGAATTACCCCCAAGTATATAAAGTGCTAATATTTTCTAACTTACTGATATTGAATATCACGTATTCATCTTGAGGCGATTTTGATATTTCTCCTTGAAATCTCCGCCTTCCCCTCTCTGCATTTTCCAAATGTCGGCACCACATGCTGTTCGAGAGAAGATGCTGGAAAAGTGTGTGACTACTGCCCCAATGTTCCACATACAAAGTGTGGCCATTCCCGAGATGAAGAGCCAGCATGGTCATCCCCATGGACCCAGACACAACAAACCCCTCATAATGTTGGATGTCAGTGGTGGATCCTCTGCAGATTATAATGTCCTGGACAAATCCTGTCTTCACAAATCAAATTCTATTTGTCACATGCTTCATAAACAACAGGTGTAGATAGGTGTAGACTGACAGTGAAATGCTTACCTCACAACAATGCAGAGAGAAAAACAGATGTATATATAAATACACACTGTATATAACAACACAAGGAATACACCATGAGTAACACATAAAACGTTGCACAAAACAAAGAACTTGACCCCAAACCTGTGCCTTTTGGAGGGAATGTATTGACGGAGCGCCAGTCTACTCTTCCATAACATCAGGGACTCGTCAATGCATAAGTCCTTTTATGGCACAAAGACCTGACCAAATGCTGATGTCAGCCTGGTGAGAACATTTCTTATTTCTCTAGTATTCTCTTAGGGAGTTCTTCTTCACTATTCCCATGAGAAGGACTGTCACTAGGAAGGTATACATTTCACTAATTGTCATTTAGCAAGCTTCTCCCTCACTCCAGCCTCTCTCTTCTCCTGTAGCGCCAAAGCATAGTGATTGGTCCACTCCACTATGTCTCCCACCAGCTCCTCTGTCAGAAAAAGTTTGACGCACTCTGCCTCAGAGGGAGATGGCAAGGGGCTTTGCACTCCAGACTGGGACTCATCAAAGCCAACAGCATAGGCAGGAAGGGTGAAATGGCTGCCAGACTTCCAGCTACCGCAGACTTCTCAATAGCCACAAAGTTGGGGTTCTCAATAGCCACAAAGTTGGCAAGCAGCTGATCACTATCACTGTCAGAATCCGATTCCTCATTTTCATACTCAGACTCGTTGTCAGAATTGACAAAAATCTCCAGAATTTCCACATTTGTGAGTTGTCTCCCTTTGAAAGACATTGCCAATGCTACATCTTAGCCCAGAAGCAACATACAATGCATTCGGGAAAGTATTCACACCTCTTGATTTTTTCCACATTTTGTTGCGTTACAGCTGGAGATGCACAATATATCGGTGAACATATCGGAATCAGCCAATATTAGCTAAAAATGCCAACATCGGTATCAACCCGATGTCTAGTTTAACGCTGATGTGCAAAACCGATGTCAAAGCTGACGTGCATACCTATATAATGTTAATTAATATTAATATTAGTTAATCATGTATAACATGACGTGATGACGCTACGTAAAATTTGGCGCTACACATGCAACACAGAATTGCTAACCTGGCCCACAATGTCTGCTGTGTGGCTCGAGCAGTCAACAAGTCGAGCAGTCATTTGAAAGAATAAGAACATTTCAGCGAGACAACTTAAAGGTGAAATCCATTAACACCAAGATAATGGAATTCTTTGCCCTTGACAATCAACCGTTCTCTGTCGTGGGTGATGTTGGCTTTCGCCGACTGGTCGAGCATCGGTAGACATATTGCCCTACCGGTGTTACACAGTAATAGCGTCACTGCTATTAGCTTCACGACATACTATGGAATGCCGTTTGGGTCTTTGATTGTCAAAAAATATACACATCAAATAAAACTATTTGACGCATTAAATAAGCTTTTAATTTGACATGTGAAATAACACAGATATATTATAGAATGTTGTGTGTTCTGAATTTGCACGTGCAAGCCAATCACCACCACGACTATCAGTAACACTGTCAAAGCTGTACAAACAAGTGTGCAAACAAGCAAACACCTGCCTCGAATGATGTGTTTACAACACCGCATTATTTGTTCGACCACAACTTCTGGGGTAGCTAGCTTTAGCTTGGTACCTAGCTAGCACCAATACAACCAGCCTGAAAACAATGACCAGGAGAAACTGCAGTAATTTTCATTATTTTTAGCAATGATTTAGGAATCCTTGTGAGTAAGTATTAGCTAGGTAGCCACTTGTTGTTCGCCTATTGAAATTGAACTTCAGTTTGTGAATATAAATAGCTAGCCAGCTACTTAACCCTGTTGCCCAAAGCAAACATTATAAGCAGCCAGCTAGCTTCATCTGGCTAGTGATGTGTGACCGGACTGGGTTATGTGTTGTGAAGCTAGCCACAATAAGGATTGGGCACAAGTGGAATTTGCAGTTTGCCTTCAAAATAAAAGTATCTCTTTGAAAGCGATGCAGAAGGTAACAATTGGTGTAATCATGCCATATTTAGACTAGATAATGTTAAACAAGGTTGGAATGTGAAGCAATGAAATGGGGTATCAGTCTACTGGGTGACACCCACAGAACACAATTGTGAAGAGTTTACGCAAATATTAGCATTGTAGCTCATATTGCGGGACTGTGACTGTTTTGAAATCACCTCCCTAGTCAGCCTATTGTGTGTATTGACATTTATATTGCACTGTACAGCTTTACCTAAGGATTGGGGATCAATGAAATCAGTCTACTCAATACCCAACGTCCTCCTCAGAGTTGTATGACTCCAAAACATGCACGCAGTATTGTTTTTCCTCAGGAATAGTGTTCAATACACATAGGTTGACAATAAATGTGGCTCAATTCACAGTTGTTTCAGAGTCCCACAATAAGAGCTATGAAGATAATGCTCTCTGGGTGTCTCTGAGTAGACTGATACCCCATGTCATTGATCCACAATCCATAGGTAAGGCTGTACAGTGAAATAAGTATGCCCCCAATGAAATTCTAAAGTACACTGCTCAAAAAAATAAAGGGAACACTAAAATAACACATCCTAGATCTGAATGAATGAAATATTCTTATGAAATACTTTTTTCTTTACATAGTTGAATGTGCTGACAACAAAATCACACAACAATTATCAATGGAAATCAAATGTATCAACCCATGGAGGTCTGGATTTGGAGTGACACTCAAAATTAAAGTGGAAAACCACACTACAGGCTGATCCAACTTTGATGTAATGTCCTTAAAACAAGTCAAAATGAGGCTCAGTAGTGTGTGTGGCCTCCACGTGCCTGTATGACATCCCTACAACGCCTGGGCATGCTCCTGATGAGGTGGCGGATGGTCTCCTGAGGAATCTCCTCCCAGACCTGGACTAAAGCATCCGCCAACTCCTGGTCAGTCTGTGGTGCAACGTGGCGTTGGTGGATGGAGCGAGACATGATTTCCCAGATGTGCTCAATTTGTTTCAGGTCTGGGAAATGGGCGGGCCAGTCCATAGCATCAATGCCTTCCTCTTGAAGGAACTGCTGACACACTCCAGCCACATGAGGTCTAGCATTGTCTTGCATTAGGAGGAACCCAGGGCCAACCGCACCAGCATATGGTCTCACAAGGGGTCTGAGGATCTCATCTCGGTACCTAATGGCAGTCAGGCTACCTCTGGCGAGCACATGGAGAGCTGTGCGGCCCCCCAAAGAAATGCCACCCCACACCATGACTGACCCACCGCCAAACCGGTCATGCTGGAGGATGTTGCAGGCAGCAAAATGTAAGCCCAACCCCCACCTGTGGACGTCGGGCCCTCATACCACCCTCATGGAGTCTGTTTCTGACCGTTTGAGCAGACACATGCACATTTGTGGCATGCTGGAGGTCATTTTGCAGGGCTCTGGCAGTGCTCCTCCTTGCACATAGGCGGAGGTAGCGGTCCTGCTGCTGGGTTGTTGCCCTCCTACGGCCTCCTCCACGTCTCCTGATGTACTGGCCTGTCTCCTGGTAGCGCCTCCATGCTCTGGACACTACGCTGACAGACACAGCAAACCTTCTTGCCACAGCTCACATTGATGTGCCATCCTGGATGAGCTGCACTACCTGAGCCATTTGTGTGGGTTGTAGACTCCGTCTCATGCTACCACTAGAGTGAAAGCACCGCCAGCATTCAAAAGTGACCAAAACATCAGCCAGGAAGCATAGGAACTGAGAAGTGGTCTGTGGTCACCACCTGCAAAACCACTCCTTTATTGGGGGTGTCTTGCTAATTGCCTATAATTTCCACCTGTTGTCTATTCCATTTGCATAACAGCATGTGAAATTTATTGTCAATCAGTGTTGCTTCCTAAGTGGACAGTTTGATTTCACAGAAGTGTGATTGACTTGGAGTTACATTGTGTTGTTTAAGTGTTCCCTTTTTTGAGCAGTGTATAATACATTCAGTGTGAATTCAACAGATTTTGTCAAATTAACAAATTATTGTCTTTTGTTGATTATATAGAACAACATTCCAATCTCGATTAGCATGATCTATTCAATTATGGCATAATTCTACTGTTTGCATTCATTTGCATCACTGTCAATGACATACTTTTATTTTGAAGGCCAACGGCAAAGTCCACTATTGTGGCAAATCCTTATTGTGGCTAGCATCACATAAATGGGTCCGACCACCATTAATCAAATAAGAACTGTCTTATAAATTAGGGTTATTTTAGATTACACCTAGCTATATAGTTAGCTAGCTAACTTTAGCTACTGAAACAGATTGTCGTTTTTGCTATGTTTTTGGGGAAGAACATTGTTTGCATCCATGAGCTAGCTAGCTTTTTTATGACCAGCACTGTAGGTGCACCAGACCAAACTTTACCAGCATCATAGCATCCGTAACGATGAATCGTTGTGACATATGAAACACGAGTGATAGTGTAATCAATGTGTAATAACTACATCAAAAATGTATGAATGTGTTAAATTATTATGTGACGTGCAGTCATATTCAGGTCCTGATTGGTCAAAGAAACGCACACCTATTTAGGCGAGGTGCTGGGTAGCGGAGTGGAACACGTAAAAAAATAAAGGAGAGCCGCACACTCTAGGAGCTCAGATGCAATAATGTTATTTGACACGCAAAGACCCACACGACGCTCCATAGTATGAGAAATCCTGGTTGAGAATGAACAAATGAACAACGAAACAGCACAGCAAGTAAGTGAAAGAAATAGGTTCTGATTATGTTTTCCTGGTAATGGGGACATACGTAAATGCCAACAAATTAACTTTTTGTTCAGTGTTGTGTGTGTGTGTGTGTGTGTGTGTCTGACCTTTATTTAACTAGGCAAGTCATTTAAGAACAAATTCTTATTTACAATGACGTTCTACGCCAGCCAAATCCGGACAACACTGGGCCAATTGGGTGCCGCCCGATGGGACTCCCAATCACGGCCGGATGTGATACAGCCTGGATTCGTACCAGGGACTGTCATGACGCCTCTTGCACTGAGATGCAGTGCCTTAGACCACTGCGTCCATCTGTGTGTGTTAACTATTTATCCTGTCTAGGACTGGGGTTCCGCTAGCGGAATGTCCAATAGCTTCTTTTGTTAGGGCGTTTGGTAAACAAATCCAAATGCGCGATCTGGTCCATTCGGACGAAACGTTCAAAAAGTTATATTACAGGTCGAAAAAACTTGTCAAACTAAATATAGAATCAATCTTTAGGATGTTTTTATCATAAAAGTTCAATAACGTTTCAACTGGAGAATTCTATTGTCTGTAGAAAAGCAATGGAACGACAGCTACCTCTCAAGTGAAAGCGCGTGACTGAGAACGAGGCTGTAGGCAGACCACTGACTCAAAGAGCTCCCATCCGGTCCCACACCACAGTAGAAGCCTGAAACAATGTTCTAAAGATAGTTGACATCTAGTGGAAGCCTTAGGAAGTGCAACATAACCAAGATCCCACTGTGTGTTCAATAGGGGTCAGGTTTTTGCCTGCCATATGAGTTCTGTTATACTCACAGACATCATTCAAACAGTTTTAGAAACTTCAGAGTGTTTTCTATCCAATAATAATAATAATATGCATATATTCGCATCTGGGACTGAGTAGGAGGCAGTTCATTCTGGGCACGCTATTCATCCAAAAGTGAAAATGCTGCCCCCTATCCCAAAGAAGTTAACTGTAATAGAATGCTTAAATGGCCGCAATTTTTTTTTATGTCGGTTATTGGTATCGCTTTTTTTTGTTGCAAGGAAAATATCGCTATCGGCCAAAAATGTAATATCGGTGTATCACTAGTTACAGCCTTATTCTAAAATGGATTCAATCAAAAATTATTCTCATCAATCTATACACAATACCCCTTAATGACAAAGCGAAAACAGGTTGAAAACAATTGATTAAAAATAGCAAACAGAAATACCTTATTTACATAAGTCGTGGGTGCCCAACCAGTCAATCGCGATCTACTGGTCGATCGTGGAGTGCTTGCCATTTGATCGTGAGATGATTTTATATCTACAAAAAGTCAGCCACACAAATCAATGCCTATAATTTCTTTCTGTTTTAACGTTCGACAGTTCTCCACTCACAGCAATGTCTGAAAAGTCACGTGATTTACATAGAATTTGACCAGCCCCTGCCCACTTACTCGCCTAGTTGGCGGGCGGCATCTGACCATGCTAACTCCAAGTCGAGGTCACGGTGATGCCAGGTAGGTAGCTAGCTAGCTAACTGTGTAGCCAGATTCATTCTTAAGTTGTGTGGTCAACAGCAGCAATAATGAGTGAAGGGAAGGATACAAAAAACAGAAAATGCACAATTTCCACAAGGAATGGGAGGAGGATCATTTTTTAGTCATGTCAAACTCAATCTCAAAATGTGTGTGCCTCATCTGCCATAATAGCCTCGCTATCCCAAAGAAAGGTAACATAGAACAACATTTTAAATCATCCACACACAATTCCAGGAAAGAGATTTTCCAGCAAAGACTGAATTACGAAGAAGAAAGGTACAAGAACAAAACAAATATTTTTACAAGGCCTGTGACCAAAGGGAGGCGGCAACCATAGCATCTTATCATGTGAGTCATGTTCTTGCTAAGCATAAAAAGTAGTTAAAAGATGGGGAGATGATCAAGGAAGCATTTACTGAGGCTGCAGACTCGCTGTTTGGGGATTTTAAGAACAAGACTGAAATTATGGCTGCCATCAATGACATTCAGTTGTCCAGAAATACGGTGACAAGAAGATGTGAGGCAATAGCTGAGAACCTCGAGGATCAACTGAAGAAAGATATTGGCAACTGAGAGTGTTAATTCCCTCTAGTTTGACGAGTCCACAGATACGGTAGATGAGGCACAGTTATGCATTTTCATCAGAATGGTATTTGACAACATGAGTACAAAGGAGGAACTACTCGCCATTTTGCAACTAAAAGGACATACAAGGGCTGAAGATATTTTTCAAGCTTTTATAGAGTTTGCAAAAAAATTCCAACTTCCCTTATGTAAGCTTGTCTTCATTACTACTGATGGGGCACCCGCTATGGAAGGCCACATTAATGGGTTCGTTGCACTGTGCAAACAAGATCATTTCTCCCTGAATTTCTTAGTTATCCCTGCGTAATTCATCCGCAAGCTTTGTGCGGGAGGATGTTAAACATGAAAGAGGTGACGGATGTTGCGATGTAGATTGTGTGTTCTATTCGAGCAAGAAGCCTACAGCGGAGGCTATTTTGTGCTCACTTAGAAGAGACTGAAGTGGAGCACACAGACCTGCTGCTGCACACGGATGTGCTGTGGCTGAGCCGAGGTACATTTTTAGGGAGGATACAAGCACAGCTTGACAGTGCACGTTACGTGGAGCAAGTCCAGAGCATCTTATCTGAATTTGACAGTTGTTTGCATCACTTGAGCTTATTGCCGTATGTGCTTTCCGTTTGGCACAGACATAAATGTGAATGTCATTGCCCCTAAAAGGGATCACTTTTTTTATTTGGACACAACTATAGCAGAAACTGAAATTGTCAACCTTCAAAATGACATTCAGCTGAAATCCAGGGCAACCACTGAGGTGAAGGAAGAGTTCTGGGAGCTACTGCTGGAGGAGAAGTATCCCAACATCAGAAGATGTGCTCTCAACTTATCAGCCCTTTTTGGATCAACCTTCCTCTGTGAGTCTGCATTTTCTCACATGAAGATAATGAAGTCCAAGCACAGATCTACTATGGCTGACGACCACCTTGTGGCCTGCATGAGACTTGCAACAAGCTGCTACAGCCCTGACTATGAAAAACGACTTTCCTCCACCCAATGCCAAAATTCACATTAAAGTTAGGAAATGACATTTGTTGCACTTATTTGTGGAAAACATGTTATTGGTCCACATTTTATTTGGGTATCATGGCGGCAGGTCCATACTCAGTGGTGTGTTGCGTTTCATACATTTTGTTGGTTGGTTTCACATTTAGAGACTGGTAGATCTCCTCAGGCTGGCAAATGAAAAAGTAGATCTCACGTCAAAGAAGGTTGGCCACACCTGACATAAGTATTCAGACCCTTTGCTATGAGACTCGAAATTGACCTCAGGTGCATCCTGTTTCCATTGATCATTATTGAGATGTTTCTACAATTTGAATGAAGTCCACCTTTGATAAATTGATTGGACATTATTTAGAAAGGCACACACCTATATAAGGTCCCACAGTTGACAGTGCATGTCAAAACCAAGCCATGAGGTCAAAGGAATTGTCTGTAGAGCTCCGAGACAGGATTGTGTCAAGGCACAGATCTGGGGAATGGTACCAAAACATTTCTGCAGCATTGAAGGTTCCCAAGAACATAGTGCTCTCCATTATTCTTAAATGGAAGAAGTTTGGAACCACCGAGACTCTTCCTAGAGCTGGCCGCTCAGGGGGTGACCAAGAGCCCAATTGTCAATCTGACAGAGCTCCAGAGTTCTTGTTTCTCAGACCAGGAGAAACAAGATCCTCTGATCTGATGAAACCAGGATTGAACTCTTTGGCCTGAATGACAAGCGTCACATCTGGAGGAAACCTGGCACCATTCCTACGGTGAAGCATGGTGGTGGCAGTATCATGCTGTGGGGATGTTTTTCAGCGGCAGGGACTGGGAGACAAGTCAGGATCAAGTAAAAGATGAACGGAGTAAAGTACAGAGAGATCCTTGATGAAAACCTGCTCCAGAGTGCTCAGGACCTCCGATTGGACCTTCAAACAGGACAACGACCCTAAGCACACAAAAAGAGAACAAAGGAGTGGCTTTGGGACAAGTCTCTAAATGTCCTTGAGTCTGGGCCACTCAATCGAACATCGTTGCGAGACCTGAAAATAGCTGTGCAGTGATGCTCCCCATCCAACCTGACAGAGCTTAATTAAGAGAATCTGCAGAGGAGGGGAGAAACTCCCTAAATACAGGTGTGCCAAGCTTGTAGCATCATACCTAAGAAGACTTGAGTCTGTAATTGCTGCCAAAGGTGCTTCAACAAAGTACTGAGTAAAGGGTCTATATATACTTATGTATATGTGATTCCTGGGGGTTTTGTTGCAAACCTGTTTTATCTTTCTCATTATGGGTTATTGTGTGTAGATTGATGAGGGGGGGAAAAAACGATTTCATCCATTTTAGAATAAGGCTGTAACGTCACAAAATATGGAAAAAGTCAAGGGGTCTGAATACTTTCCGAATGCACTGTATAGTATAGCTATAGATAATTTAATTGAGACTACAGGCGTACCTGATATTGTTCTCCAGCAAAGAATCAGGGATGAGGGGCAGCATCGGGCAATGTTGAAGTTTAATCGATTACAAATTGCATGTCCATCCCCTGGACTAAACCCTAACATTGAAAAAGCACTGTCCTCCCCATTTTATCTCTGGGTCCCAGTTCCGAAAATAATGATTACACCCCAAATCAGCTAGATGCAGGCAAGAGTGTGCAAGGCGGTACTGAATGTGTCACTGTCTGTCACCTTGATTACTCCAATTTGTCTCTCGACCTGTGCACCTACGTTATAAACTTTCAATTGTAGGCTAGGTTGTAGCAACCTCATGATGGGTATAGAGAAAATGTGAGTGTCATGTAGTAGCCTAAACCTATCGATGTTACATTGAGCTGGCTGAATGGAATATGAATGAGTCATCCAAAATTCTGTAATAGAAATAAGGCCATGCTGATAAAAAAATAAAAAATAATCTCCCTAATCTTAAACGGAACCTACCACCACTGGCGGTGACCAAGAAAGTTCGACAGAGGATGTATTATCTGTGCCAGCTGCGGAAACTCAAACTCTCTCGGACAATTCTGGTTCGATTCTACAAGTCCATCATTGAGTCCATCCTCAGCTCTTCTATCACCATCATTGAGTCCATCCACAGCACTTCTATCACCGTCTGGTTTGGTTCCGCATCTGCTACTGCAAGGACAAACTGAACTGCAGAACATTATCTGGTCTGCAAAGAAGTTAATTGGCTGTCACTTGCCCTCCATCAAGGACCAGCACGCCTCCAGAACAAGAAAGCGCCCAGGTTAGATGATCGCCGACCCCAGACACCTCATCTTTAAAAGACTCCTCTCTGGCAGAAGGTTTAGGTGACTCATGACCTAAACAGACAGTTACCTGAACAGTTTCTTCCCCCATGCCGTGGCCCTAATTAACCGGCCCTCAAGCGTTTATGGATTAAGTGACTTTGTATTGAGCCGATTACTACACATGGTCATCAATGACCTCCAATAAAAATCTGCAATACACTGCATTTGCACTATAAACCTCCGTACAACACTGTATATGCACAGTGTATGTTTGCCACAGCAGCATCCCTCCCTCTGTTTATATATAGATACAGTATAACCCCTCTGTAAATGATATATTTCCACTGTAATCAGACTATAATCCAGAGTTTTACGTTTTATGTTTCCTGTTCCGTTATTGAATATTCTGTATGATGTCTATGTGAACTTGTCTGTATTCTGTTTGAAAACTCAGCAAAAAAAGAAATGTCCCTTATTCAGGACCCTGTCTTTCAAAGATCATTCGTAAAAATCCAAATAACTTCACAGATCTTCACTGTAAAGGGTTTAAACACTGTTTCCAGTGCTTGTTCAATGAACCATAAACAATTAATGAACACGCACCTGTGGAATGGTTGTTAAGACACTAACAGCTTACAGGCTGTACAATTAAGGTCACAGTTATGAAAATGTAGGAAACTAAAGAGGCCTTTCTACTGACTCTGAAAAACACCAAAAGAAAGATGCCCAGGGTCCCTGATCATCTGCGTGAACGTGCCTTAGGCATGCTGCAAGAAGGCATGAGGACTGCAGATGTGGCCAGGGCAATACATTGCAATGTCCGTACTGTTAGACGCCTAAGACAGCGCTACAGGGTGACAGGACGGACAGCTGATCGTCCTCGCAGTGACTGACCATGTGTAACAACACCTGCACAGGATCGGTACATCCGTACATCACACCTGCTGGACAGGTACAGGATGGCAACAACAGCTGCCCGAGTTACACCAGGAACGCACAATCCCTCCATCAGTGCTTAGACTGTCCGCAATAGGCTGAGAGAGGCTGGAATGGGGGCTTGTAGGCCTGTTGTAAGGCAGGTCCTCACCAGACATCAACGGCAACAACGTCACCTATGGGCACAAACCCACCATCGCTGGACCAGACAGGACTGGCAAAAAGTGCACTTCACTGACGAGTCGCAGCGTTGTCTCACCAGGGGAGATGGTTGGATTCGCGTTTATCGTCGAAGGAAGGAGAGTTACACCGAGGCCTGTACTGTGGAGGGTCCGTCATGGTCTGAGGCGGTGTGTCACAGCATCATTGGACTGAGCTTGTTGTCATTGCAGGCAATCTCAACGCTGTGCATTACAGGGAAGACATCCTCCTCCCTCATGTGGTACCCTTCGTGCAGGCTCATCCTGACATGACCCTCCAGCATGACAATGCCACCAGCCATACTGCTCGTACTTAAAAAACACTTCAACTTCAACCAGTAAAATAATTGGCTAGCTTTTGCCACAGCATATATTAATGAGCTGCTGCATACCAAGAAATTATTTAGCAAAGATCACAACCAAATATAATCTTAGCGACTGTTCAAGCAGGAATCAAAACGTCATTGTAAGCATATGAGAATCCCAAAAAGTTATTTTGTTTAGAAGTAATAATAACGTACAGTGCCTTGCGAAAGTATTCGGCCCCCTTGAACTTTGCGACCTTTTGCCACATTTCAGGCTTCAAACATAAAGATATAAAACTGTATTTTTTTGTGAAGAATCAACAACAAGTGGGACACAATCATGAAGTGGAACGACATTTATTGGATATTTCAAACTTTTTTAACAAATCAAAAACTGAAAAATTGGGCGTGCAAAATTATTCAGCCCCCTTAAGTTAATACTTTGTAGCGCCACCTTTTGCTGTGATTACTGCTGTAAGTCGCTTGGGGTATGTCTCTATCAGTTTTGCACATCGAGAGACTGAAATTTTTTCCCATTCCTCCTTGCAAAACAGCTCGAGCTCAGTGAGGTTGGATGGAGAGCATTTGTGAACAGCAGTTTTCAGTTCTTTCCACAGATTCTCGATTGGATTCAGGTCTGGACTTTGACTTGGCCATTCTAACACCTGGATATGTTTATTTTTGAACCATTCCATTGTAGATTTTGCTTTATGTTTTGGATCATTGTCTTGTTGGAAGACAAATCTCCGTCCCAATCTCAGGTCTTTTGCAGACTCCATCAGGTTTTCTTCCAGAATGGTCCTGTATTTGGCTCCATCCATCTTCCCATTAATTTTAACCATCTTCCCTGTCCCTGCTGAAGAAAAGCAGGCCCAAACCATGATGCTGCCACCACCATGTTTGACAGTGGGTATGGTGTGTTCAGGGTGATGAGCTGTGTTGCTTTTACGCCAAACATAACGTTTTGCATTGTTGCCAAAAAGTTCAATTTTGGTTTCATCTGACCAGAGCACCTTCTTCCACATGTTTGGTGTGTCTCCCAGGTGGCTTGTGGCAAACTTTAAACAACACTTTTTATGGATATCTTTAAGAAATGGCTTTCTTCTTGCCACTCTTCCATAAAGGCCAGATTTGTGCAATTACGACTGATTGTTGTCCTATGGACAGAGTCTCCCACCTCAGCTGTAGATCTCTGCAGTTCATCCAGAGTGATCATGGGCCTCTTGGCTGCATCTCTGATCAGTCTTCTCCTTGTATGAGCTGAAATTTTAGAGGGACGGCCAGGTCTTGGTAGATTTGCAGTGGTCTGATACTCCTTCCATTTCAATATTATCGCTTGCACAGTGCTCCTTGGGATGTTTAAAGCTTGGGAAATATTTTTGTATCCAAATCCGGCTTTAAACTTCTTCACAACAGTATCTCGGACCTGCCTGGTGTGTTCCTTGTTCTTCATGATGCTCTCTGCGCTTTTAACGGACCTCTGAGACTATCACAGTGCAGGTGCATTTATACGGAGACTTGATTACACACAGGTGGATTGTATTTATCATCATTAGTCATTTAGGTCAACATTGGATCATTCAGAGATCCTCACTGAACTTCTGGAGAGAGTTTGCTGCACTGAAAGTAAAGGGGCTGAATAATTTTGCACGCCCAATTTTTCAGTTTTTGATTTGTTAAAGAAGTTTGAAATATCCAATAAATGTCGTTCCACTTCATGACTGTGTCCCACTTGTTGTTGATTCTTCACAAAAAAATACAGTTTTATATCTTTATGTTTGAAGCCTGAAATGTGGCAAAAGGTCGCAAAGTTCAACGGGGCCGAATACTTTCGCAAGGCACTGTAAATCTAGGCTGTTGAATGAGCGCAGATGGCGATGGCTTTCTTACTGCCACCAAGAGTCACGCGCATCTGTTCGTGACGTCAGTATGTCATGTACTGAAAAGGGGTCTATTGCTGGCAGCATCTTCTCACTATAGGCCAGTTTATACTTGGTCTAACGACATGTCTGTAGACAATTAGAATGCGAAAAGTGTCGCTGTTAAAAACAACATTTAATTTATACTCTGGTGGAATGTATGTAGACTGATGCTGTGACTGTCAGTTTCTTTGTTGCACAGACATGAAAAAATGTTAAGTCTCTGCGACTGTTGGAACGTCCGTTGTTATGGTTACCGGACTGCCAGTGCAAGGAGACCAAATCCTACTGTGACAAAAATATAGCAGGAGTTCTAAAATTCTCAGGTAGAATGACCTGCTTTTATTTTGTCACACTGTGGCAATAAGCTATTTTCTGTAAGCTCATCTTTACATTGTAAATAAGTATGTTGTTGTGGGTTAATTTTTCTGTAATAACGATTTAAAAGTAGCTACATTTGCCGCTATACTCTGGTCGTTATTTGAAATGACTAGCCAGCAATGAACCAAAACAATGTTTCTAAATTTGCTTTTAGTTGCCTGGCTTCGTAGGTTGACATTTACTCAATTCATTTTTAAACGGATGTGTTTATTGGTGTTAAAATGAGCACCGGCCTGCCGATGTCATGCAGAGGCTGTATTTTTGTGTTTATACATGTTTGATGTCGGACGACAATATGTCGTGATGTCCCTATGACAATTGTCTACAGACATGTCAATAGACGGACTGTAAACCAGCCTTAAAGGGGAATTTCACCCTGGGGGAATCTGGGCTTGTTTTCATCATGTCCGAGGCATTTCTAGGACAGTGAGATGTGTTTCACACATAATTACCCAGAAGGAAGTGTTGATGATCTACTTACAGGAGAGTTGAGACCAAATCATGGACGCTGGACAGAGTGGATTTCAGTTGTAACAAAAAGGCAGTTTATTGAGTCAAAAGATATCTTGTCCTGCAGTTTTAACGTGCACGGACCTGATTCATATAACTCAAAATGGAGTTAGCTGAAAAAGGGCTTAGACAAAGGTTACAACAGTTTTTATACATAGAATAATGTAGGTGGAGTCTTGTCGTGGTGGTCTTCTGACTGGTCCCGAAGGGTTGGAGGCGGATCTGCTCCAGCCAGAGCAGGAGCCCCCATGGTGCACAGCAGAATCTTCTGCTCTGGGCACCCGACCAGTAGAGGGGGGATGGAGTGTGTGTTTATGCAAGAAGGTATTTGTGTGTCAGGGGATTGTGAGGTAGGGAGAACTGAGAGGGGCAGTTTAAGGTTGGGGGTAGGGTGCTTCCTGTTTGGACAGGGGTGCGTGCAGTGACTTGAGTCAAGCGGATAAGTTTGGCGCTGTATAATATATGAGCTATGTGTATGAATATATGTATATATGACAGAAGGCAAGTCTGGGCGTCGCACGCTGAATGATACACCCACAATTGACACGTTTAAAAATAAATATAGTCTTGCTTTGTGGCATTTTGTGACGGCTCTACGTTGTGCTGATTGCGCTATACATTTTTGTGCGTGAAGATATGGTTGTCCTTGTCCACATTTTTTCCAGTCTGAAAGACTTTAACTTGTGTTGGGCGGTGCTTCGTGCTCTGTCCCCAGTCTCTGCACCAAGGCGGGCTTTTTTGAAAGCTAGGCAGACACTAACAACACAATCCTTTGGGAAAAATTGAAAGAACTAACCAGACACAATGGCTTCAAGTGATTCCTCTCATCAACACAAATTCCACGATGGAGCATTTATTGAGCATTCTATTATTATTATTCAACCATACATGTTTCAACCCGAATATAGGGAAGAGGATTCGAAACAAAGAGTTGGATTTATCTAACGTTAGAAGCTCAGCTACAGCCAATGACAGCACCAAGAGGGCAGATGACAAATATGTTATTTTTCCTGCAAGTCAACTAGCTAGCTAACTTTAGTATATCTACTGAAACCCATATTGTGTATTGCTGGCTAACATACAGTGGGGGGGGGGATTTTTATTTTTGCTAACTTAGTATCTATGATTAAAAATAGAAGAGCTTTCACAAAATCTGAGATCTTTTGTATCTCGATTGTAAAACCTCTTCTCCTTTTAGTCGTAGATATGGCTACTAAACAGCAAGTTACAACTAGCCACCTAAAGCTACATTTACCAGCAAACGTTAGCACATGACTGGAGTTGGCTAGCTAGTTAGCCTGGTGCCTGCTAACTAACTTTTTAGCAAACGTGTGTCATGACGTTGCCCTGTTGGGTTAGGTTTATGACCCCCCCCATAAATACATACCCTTTTTCTCTCCACTCTACAGAATGGACCCTTGGAAAGCCTTTTTGTTAACATAGAGAGTCTTGTAACATCAAAAGTTTGGGGAAAAGGACAATCTTTATGTAATCCAACCAGTTGAAAGTGTATGTTGGTACTTAAAGAATATGATGTCAGACCAGTTGTCGTCTGAGACATTATTACTGATGACAGGATGACATAAACTGTATCTTAGAAAGTCTACACATTCTAGTCATCAGATTCACATGGAAATGTTGTGCAATTTAAATGTTTAAATATGAAGCTATTTGTGAAAAGATTAAATATAATTTTAGCTTCTGAGTGAGAATTGTTTTCATAAGTGAACTATGCTCACTCAGTGGCCCCGCCCAAGTGAACAAGCATTGGTTGTGAACTATGAAACATGCCTTTCTCTCCCCTACTACAAAAGCCCATTGACAAAAGTCAACCTCTTGTGTTCTCGATGACTGCTGTCCATACGTTTAAAAGGGCTAATATCAACTACAGAACTAAGCCAACCTCAGCGTGAGCTCTGGTTGCGAATGGTTGAACGATTGCAACCTAACGAAATTAACATTATGTTCCCAATGACGTGAGGACTGCTGTCCATACGTTTAAAAGGGCTAATTTCAACGTGGAGATGACGATCAACACGCTGGAAGGATGAATTTCGACTATACCAGCCAGAACATAGCATGAGTTTATAGTATGGAAACTTGGTATGAACTTTGAACTCTTATTCACTAAAGAAGTGATACATCCTATGCGTCGAGTTCTCAGCAGCAGCTGTAAACGTGCTCTAGGACAGACAATCTCTTGAATGACAGGGTGCTACTGTATAGACTTTTACAGTATAGACTTTACGTCCGTCCCCTCGCCCCGACCTGGGCGCGAACCAGGGACGCTCTGCACACATCAACAGTCACCCTCGAAGCATCGTTACCCATCGCTCCACAAAAGCCGCGGCCCTTGCAGAGCAAGGGGAACCACTACTTCAAGGTCTCAGAGCAAGTGACGTCACCGATTGAAACGCCACTAGCGCGCACCAACGCTAACTACCTAGCCATTTCACATCGGCTACACTACCTCGTATCCGTTCTACCACCAGACGACAGGGCACTACAACGTATCCGTTCCACCATATTCTCAAAGGAGATATCTGTGGGGCAACCCAACCTTCCATCGACCAATCTATCGAAGCGCAGCTCAGAGTAAATAAATTTATTGCATTTTCCTTTTCCGAATGGGCGGTTATTTAGAATGCATAAGATTCTGTATTTACGATAGTATAGCTTCATAAGACCCAATCCTTTTGTTTCTCAGTTTTCCTATGCTATCATTCAAACCCAACCCCCTTTCTTTGTGTAACCAGCCATCATATCGGTTTCGCTCGCTAGGGACGTTTTCTTTTATGACATAATTAGTAATCAATGTATGATCCATCCTGTGTATATGTAATTATGTGTTATTATTTAGGTATTTAGTAAATAAATAATTAAACCAAATTTTGTATTGCTGATTCAACGTGTTGGCCAGGGTTCGTGAAGATTAAGATATCACTTAATCCATAGTAAAGACATGACACGTGTAACATCAGCAACTGTAAATCATTTTATTAGCTAGCTATGTAACATAATTGACAAGGATTGACATTAGTTATGATTATGCATTTCAATCTCACAAAATGACAGGCATGACGCAAGATAGTATTCTAAACAGATGTAAATATCAAGTGTTGTATATCCAACAAGCTAGCTGGATATACTGTACAAGTTTACTTGCAAACAGTGAGGACAATCAATAATGCAACAATTTACTGTTGTAAATCTCTAAAACTGCAGCTGGTTTTACTATAAAAATATTTGCCTAAGCATGCCTGATAGACATGGCTGTAGGTAGATACTGTCTGCCTACCTAGGTACATTTGTAAGGTCTGGTCACTGAGCAAAGGTAGAGGGTTATGTCGATATTTCTTCCTATTAAATCAAATTTTATTTGTCACATGCACTGAAAACAACAGGTGTAGACCTTACAGTGAAATGTTTATTTACACGGCCCTAACTAACAATGCAGTTTAAAAAATAAATAATAATTAGGCTAGATATTGTTATAAATGTTATCTCTGTGCCTGTGCACATGTATGCATGTTCAACTAGTCTACCCTAATGTTGATGCTATACTGGCACAGTTCAACTGTCGTTCAAACGGTAGAATATTGTATAATTATGTATATTTTTTTGTCTTACACCGTGTGGCTTCTTCCTGGAGTGGATTCTAGCTACAGAGACATAATTCCTTTGCCTGTGTGTATCTCTGTATTCCTCGAAGGATTAGACATTATGCAGGATTTCAATCAGATGACTCATGAGGAGCTTGATCATGACAACACTCCTTCCATAGCTTTACAAGTATTCCCTGAACTTTACTACATGGATCTTACTGCATGTGAGCACCAGTTCTCTTTAACTACAGATTGTTACGCCAGATAATGTGATTGAACCAAATATTTGACCCGTTTCAGGAAACTAGGTGTATGTCGCGGGTCACAACTTCACACGAGAGCCATTTAAATGTCATCTTTATTTTTTTTAATCAAAATACGTTTTTGGGGGCAGAAATGCCTTCTGGAACATGTGAACTTTCATGTGCCTTAATAACTTGTATGCCATCTGTAAATACAAATGAAATTGTTAAATTACGAGCCTAGTTGGTTTAGCCAGAGCAACCTTCTAATTGGTTTAGCGCAAGCAACCTTCCCGCTAACCATGATTGGCTGAGATAATGAGTGGGCTGGACATGCAGAGAGATGAGTTTGGATTGGTCTGCCATATAGCACACTTCTGTCTATTTGAGCTGGTTATTATGTGTAGATAATCCTGTCTAATGCTGCCTTTTGATATATATTTGCTTGGTAGAACTGCATAAGTATTGCTCTCCACTTTCTGGAAGACTGAGTTTTGAAATCAGTGGAATTAGAGTTAGATAGCCTAAGGAGAAAGAGAAAACAGGACAGGGAGAAGCATCTAACCATGATGTATACACGAGTAAGATAGTCTAGCTACATTACAAGTTTCTAATTTTGACATAAAGTATTTTCATTTCAAGTTAACTAGCTCGCTAGCTAACGTTACGTGTATGAACTCATTATTCATATCTCAGAGACATTTGCTTGGCTAGTTATAGCCTAATGTTAGCTAGTTAACATTGAACCTGGTTGGTTAGCTACCTGCAGATTCATGCAGGGTAGTAACGTCATGAGTTGGGATTATGGCTCATTGTTTACCTAGCTAGCTACATGTTTTAACAAAATACTCTACTATGCAAGTAACCATTACGGGTGCATTCGTAAATTCAGTCTGGCCATCTTACTCCGATTTCAGAGCACTCTAGTCTGTGTGCCAGAGCGCAGAATAACTGCTGAATTTACGAACGTCAACATCCGTTGAATATTGCCGGTGTCTGTAAGCATCGGCAAAAAAATCGTAATTCAATTGTTGCCAGCAGCATAGTTACAGTCACCAACGCTCCGAATAACATTAAAACAGCCTAACCAGCTCTGCTACGGCGAGTAAAACGGTCAGAGTGGGGTGTTCCCTCATTTGTGTCTGGAAGTAGCTAGCAAGCTAGCCAATGTAGGCCAGTTAGCTTGGGTGCTTGTGAGGTCAGAACGCTCGGATCAAACCCTCCTCGGCCAGAGCGTTCTGAACACTCCGAGAGCGAAACGCTCTGAATTTACAAATGGACAATCTGACAAATTCTCTGAATTTACTAATGCCCAGAGCGCACTCTGAGCTCTCTCTGGCACTCCAGATTAAATTTACGAACACCCTATATATTCAATAACCAGATTACCCCGGATTCCTGACTTCGATGAGAGAATGTTGTTGACATTAAGAATTGACTTTAGACTTCCGGTATGTATTGTAGTTTCATGACCAGAAACAAATCTTCAAAGGCAGAGTATTTATTTATTCGGCGTGGTACATGCATTCACAGTCTTGATTTATAGGATCCCACTATATGATTGACATGTCAAGTGATATATTCCCAAAATATCAATTAAAAGTTTATGGAACAACTGCACTTGTCCTCATGTGAAAATTATAGTTTATTAAATACTTTACAGCTAAATCAAACATTAATATTGCACATTTCTTACAACAAATGCATTTCAAGGTTCTCAAAGTAATCTATTGAAAGGCATGTGTCACTTAACAGCCTTCCTCTTTGCAGGTCTCTATAGGTAACCAGGAGATTCTCTCTTCCACATGCAAATGCCTGCGTGGAGCTCATATGTTTAGCCATGAAGCCTGTTTTGGCGGTTCACAATATTGGCCGATTTTGTGTGACTCAAACTTCTACGAAGATCCAGTGAAAAAAAAAGGACCATGTTCATTTCAGGTTAAACAACCCAATGTTTATATCCCAGGACAAATTAGCTACCAACAGTAAGCTAGCTAGATAAATGTCAATGAATATTTCATATGTGATTCAACCCGTCCCCAAATTAATATAGTTGGCTCAGAGTACATTTTGATATTTGCATGTCCTGATCATGTCTGGTGTAGATGGACAAAATCAACATGTGCACACAGATGCACGCGTGTGGCCGGTGTAGTTAGCATGTAAGGAACCGTCTCTGGGGCACTTTCAGTGGAATGGCATGTCTCCTTGAACCTGAGCAAGAACAACTGCTGTCATCCCTGTCTGTACCGGACATTGTTAAAAAAACAAGGGCACCTGGGGCATGCTGGCATCCTGGCTGGCATGGCGCTGTTGGTGAAGCAGCAGGAATACGGCAGGCAACAGTTGGACAGCAAACCAACCCCAACTGGAACACCATGAGGAGAGGGAGGTTAGCTCCACTTCAATGGAAGGGAGACCTCTGACAAACTCATGTTGCTCCTCCTGTTTTCTGGGAAGCCAATTGTCCCAAAATATTCTACCTAGTTCATACACACAGGCTAGGCTCCCAGAATAGGTTATGTTCAATACAAGTTTTGCTCAAAGCAGCCAATTAAAGTAATGTAGCTAATGATAGTTCAATCAAAAGGCTGGTATGAGTGCATCTCATCAGTTTCATTTAGTAGTACAACACAATTCACATTGTATTTTATCATGGGCACAGTGGGAATTTATATTTGTGTGGTTTAAATGATGTTTTATCCCCAGAGTGAGAGAGAGTACATCACTTCCATCAGATCTCATTGCTGAGGATGGCATTGATCATGCACTGCTTCTTGTGGGGTGAGCCTGATGTTCCACATGTCACGGCTCATGTCTAAAACATGGAGAAAAGGGGACATTGTAAATGCATCAATATTTAGACTAATTCAATGTTTTACGCAATATTGTATCATATTTGATGAGTTACTGACCTGTCATCCACAGGCTCCATCCGCTGTAGTCTATACAACTAGACGCATGCACTTGGATCAAACTGGCACAGGATGTCCATGCACCGGATGGCCTGAGAGATGCACTCCTGTTGGACTGAAAAACAAACTAATTTGGTCAGTGGTGGGTCTTTTTCAATGCTCAATGATGTATCAGCATCCTTATCTGGACAGAAAATGCATTGTTTATCATAACAAAAACCCACCTTGGAAAAAGTGGTCCCCCAACACCCTCATTGTTTTCTAATTTCCCAATCAATAGTCTGGATTATCCTCTTCTGCCATGGTGGATGAGCTACTTTTTCTGGTAAATACAGGGCCATTTCTCTTTCCCAATGGAAAATGGTAGCTATAGACCCAAGTGGTCACTGGGTTTCCAGTCCGCCATCTGAAAAAAAAAGGCCACTGTGTTCTTGGGGACCTTCAATGCTGCAGACATTTTTTGGTACCCTTCCCCAGATGTGTCCCTAAATTGAGGCAGTTGCACTGTCAACTGTGGAGCAGTCACATTGATTGCCCTACACATGAAGGCCAATGAGGTCACATGATCTACTACCATGGTTCTCTGTAATCAAGCATTTATGCACGCATTTCCCATTAACAAACGGCTGAGGTTCCACTGGAGGCCTCGGCGTGGCCACTATCTGCCGATATGTTGTATCTGGAGTATTTTGAACACTAGGTGTGTTATTCACTTCCCAAACAGCCTCAGCATAGGATACATTGTTTGTAATTTTGTACCTCTGCGCTTCCATGGCTTTCTGTTGTACTTCACATCATCCATATGCGGCACTATGTTCTGTGTCACAGTTTAACATGAGCATCAGGCCCACATTTCCCATACTCGTGATCCCCACCACACGTTATACATCTCATTTTACCTTTGCAAACATTAGCAACATGCCCCTTGCATTGGCCCTTAATGCACCGAAGGGGAGGCGGCATGCACTGTCTAACCGGATAACGGAGTGATCCTAGCTGCAACCTATGCAGCAGGTTCCCTTCAAATTGTAACAGTACAGTTTTAGTGTCCACTCGACTGTCACTCTTTTTGCTTCAGTAACTTAACCTCCTTTCAGGGAAGCATTAACTTCTTCCATGGTAATTTCAATGGCATCCCAGCAATTACTCTTCTCAGTTTAGACATAGCACCAGGAATGTTCACTCTAGATCCAAACTGCTACAAACCTATATCTATCCTACCCTGCCTTTCTAAGGTCTTTGAAAGCCAAGTCAACAAACAGATCACAGACCATTTCGAATCCCACCACACCTTCTCCGCTATGCAATCTGGTTTCAGAGCTGGTCATGGATGCACCTCAGCCACGCTCAAGGTCCTAAACGATATCATAACCTCCATCGATAAGACACAATACTGTGCAGCTGTATTCATAGACCTGGCCAAGGCTTTCGACTCTGTCAATCACCACATTCTTATCAGCAGACTCAACAGCCTCGGTTTCTCAAATGACTGCCTCGCCTGGTTCACCAACTACTTCTCTGATAGAGTTTAGTGTGTCAAATCGGAGGGCCTGTTGTCCGGACCTCTGGCATTCTCTATGGTGGTGCCACAGGGTTCAATTCTCGGGCCGACTCTTTTCTCTGTATACATCAATGATGTCACTCTTGCTGCTGGTGATTCTCTGATCCACCTCTATGCAGACGGCACCATTCTGTATACTTCTGGCCCTTCTTTGGACCCTGTGTTAACAACCCTCCAGACAAGCTTCAATGCACATACAACTCTCCTTCCGTGTCCTCCAATTGCTCTTAAATACAAGTAAAACTAAATGCATGCTCTTCAACCAATCGCTGAATGCACATGCCCGCTCGTCCAACATCACTACACTGGACGGTTCTGACTTAGAATATGTGGACAATTACAAATACCTAGGTGTCTGGTTAGACTGTAAACTCTCCTTCCAGACTCACATCAAACATCTCCAATCCAAAGTTAAATCTAGAATTGGCTTCCTATTTCGCAACAAAGCATCCTTCACTCATGCTGCCAAACATACCCTTGTAAAACTGATCATCCTACCAATCCTTGACTTCGGCGATGTCATTTACAAAATAGCCTCCAATACCCTACTCAATAAATTGGATCCGTTTTGTCACCAAAGCCCCATATACTACCCACCACTGCGACCTGTACGCTCTCGTTGGCTGGCCCTCGCTTCATACTCGTCGCCAAACCCACTGGCTCCAGGTCATCTACAAGACCCTGCTAGGTAAAGTCCCGCCTTATCTCAGCTCGCTGGTCACCATAGCAGCACCCACCTGTAGCACGCGCTCCAGTAGGTATATCTCTCTGGTCACCCCCAAAACCAATTCTCTCCTTCCAGTTTTGTGCTGCCAATGACTGGAATGAACTACAAAAATCTCTGAAACTGGAAACACTTATCTCCCTCACTAGCTTTAAGCACCAGCTGTCAGAGCAGCTCACAGATTACTGCACCTGTACATAGCCCAACTATAATTTAGCCCAAATAACTACCTCTCCCCCTACTGTATTTATTAGATTTATTTATTTTGCTCCTTTGCACCCCTACCATTCCAGTGATTTCCTTGCTATATTGTATTTACTTTGCCACCATGGCCTTTTTTTTGTCTTTACCTCCCTTATCTCACCTCATTTGCTCACATTGTATATAGACTTATTTTTCTACCTACTGTATTATTGACTGTATGTTTGTTTTACTCCATGTGTAACTCTGTGTTGTTGTATGTGTCGAACTGCTTTGCTTTATCTTGGCCATGTCACAGTTGTAAATGAGAACTTGTTCTCAACTTGCCTACCTGGTTAAATAAAGGTGAAAAAATGAAAATACATGTTCAATAGTCTACTCTATTACCCTATACATCACATTCAATTACGAGATTGGAAACCACTTTTCCCAGTGTGACATTAACTTGACCTAATTCGAATGATTGCCCTTTATTAACAAAAGCATTTTTTTTCCCTAGGAAGGACAGTCTGATAGGCCTTTATAATTGTATTAATATGTTAAAGCCTTGTTAGGCTATTCAATTAAGTAGATTAATGAACAGATAATTCATACATTACTTTTTTTCCCAATATTTTTTTTATATGATAGGATGTATGCAATATTATGTGAATAATGTTCATTAATGTTAATTTGTGTATGAATAATAATCTGATAATCAGACTGAAATGTAATATTTCTCATGTTCATATGGACATACGTTACCTGATTATCAAAAGCACTCTGGTATATGGACCCCCATCCAAAGAAGTTCAAAGAGAGAAGCTTAGCCATAACAGACAGATTCCTGCAATTACCACAAGGCTGTGGATCCTACAACAGATACCAGGAAACACGACACAAGGCACCAAAACTAAGTTAAGATCAGCTTCGGGATCATTGCAGTCAGCTCTCTATCTCAATATCCCAGCCCTGGGCACATCGGAATCACTTCACAGGTATTTTAATGAATGTATTGTGTCATTTTTCTATATCAATTAAGTTTGTGGCACACTACTACTCCTTGTACATTCATGTCAAACACACTGTGTCTAATATTGTAAAATGTAACCAGTTATTCGGGAAACGTAAAACGTTTGTTATCGAAAGTAAGTGTTAGCTTTATGTTTTAAACCTCTCAACTAAAACTGCCTGTATTCCTTGTTCACATTAGATCTCAGAGAAGAAGTGGTGCGTCTAACAGAGTCCATAGCAGCTGATGCATCCCATTTGGAGAAGGTGAATCAAGCAATGACCAGACGTCACCAACAGCCCACTCCACCACCTACACCAGAGTCCATAGCAGCTGATGCATCCCACTTGGAGAAGGTGAATCAAGCAATGACCAGACGTCACCAACAGCCCACTCCACCACCTACACCTGAGTCCATAGCAGCTGATGCATCCCACTTGGAGAAGGTGAATCAAGCAATGACCAGACGTCACCAACAGCCCACTCCACCACCTACACCTGAGTCCATAGCAGCTGATGCATCCCACTTGGAGAAGGTGAATCAAGCAATGACCAGACGTCACCAACAGCCCATTCCACCACCTACACCAGAGTCCATAGCAGCTGATGCCTCCCGCTTGGAGAAGGTGAATCAAGCAATGACCAGATGTCACCAACAGCCCACTCCACCACCTACATCAGAGTCAGATTTTTTTTATGCTACACTGTGAGAGCATCATGCGGACCGGTCAGACCCCAGTACAGCACTCTGTTACAAGTTTTGGAGAAAGTGCCCCAATACCACCCCCTCTTTCTACTGGACTTTTCTTCTAAAGATAGATTCCAAAGAAGGAAATGGATTGAAAACTTGACTTTCACTTTGTACAAGTATGCCTGTGGTAACTACCTAGGCACTCTGACATTCATAAGGAAGGTATCCTAACATAGCCATGATGTTCATGAGACCAGGCTTCTGTCATCTCCACACTGAGAAAATAAATACCAACATACCACACTAGAGCAATACAAAAAGCATTCCTGTACAAATACACACATGCTGCCAAAGTGAACAGCTACTTCCTGTCACGTGTGCTCTCTCTCCGGCTTCTAGGTCACCAGGCTGCTCATTATGGTGCACACCTGTCACCATCGTTACGCGCATCTGCGCATCATCAGACGCACCTGGACTCCATCATGTCCCTGATTACCTTCCCTACATATGACACTCCATTTGATTCTTTCCCCAGGCGTTACTGTTTCTGTTCCAGCTTCATGTCTGTGCGCTACCCGTGTTTCTTGTTTTGTATTATGTTTCGTTTTTTTATAAAAGTATTAATTTCCTGAACTTGCTTCCCGACTCCCAGAGCACATTGTTACACTTCCTGAGAGAAACAGTGCCCACTTGATGAGAGAGTATCATTGTTCCTCCTTGATGGTGATGACCCAGACTTGAAATGGATTCTGAGGAATCTTAATGGCAAATCATAATCCTCATTCCAGGCCTTTTGAGATGAAGCACAGAAGTATTTTAATGAATACACAGCTCAGGTCAACGATCGCAGACATGGGGAGTACTTGTACTTACCTTTTGCTATATCAGTTGAGGACTTGTGTGACGCAGTGGAAAAGTGGCATAACCAGAAATTAAAATCCCATCAATACAGTGGCTAGGACTGCAGTTTACACCCAATAATCCATGGTCCATGTCTGCTCTCCAGTACATAGGAAGGTTTGACCTCAAGTTCATGGTCCAGCCTCGGGTGATAAGGGACACCTGTTGCAGTACAGTGGAACTACATTAAACAGTTTGCCTGCATGTGGCAGAAGGACTGTGAAATGTTATGTGTGGATGATAAGGCATTCATCCTTGTCGGAAAACCTGGCCAGCCTATAGGGACCTGTACCAGAGGCAGACATCCAAGCATTGCTCCTGTGAGTGGGCCAGTTCTAGCAGCTGCCAACCATGATTACCACATCAGCGGACTTGTACCATCTGTCGACTTGTACCATCTGTCATGTTGATCCCACCATCTCCATCTAGTTCATTCTATGATGGGAACATTAATGTCACTGTCAAGGACAAGGTTTTCCAGCCATCCAGCCCCTTCGACACAGTTCAATCTCAGCATCCTCAGAAGAGAGAACTACAGTGAAGATGTCAATCTTGATCATTCAATCTGATGGTGGGCCAGATCACAGAACCACATATGTCTCTGTTCAAGCATGCCACACACTCTTGTTTGTTCAACCGGATCTTGACATGCTTTTGGCCTGTAGAACAGCACCAGATGACAGCTGGGCCAACCCTGCCAAGAGAGATAATTCCGTTCTAAACTTGGGGCTTCAGGGAACAGCCCTGGCGAGGGTGAAGATGGAAGAATCAAATAAGAAGCCGTGTGAAGAAGTGTAACACAATGACAAGCGTAAAACAGCCTCCAAACAGCCAGACCTGAAAGAGAATTTTGAAAAAAGTATGCATCCTGTTGCGGCTCTTGTGATTGGCCGGTTTGAGCGCCTTAAGTGGAAAAGAACCCACGTTGAATTACATCAGGACGCAACACGGGAAGAAATTGCCAATATTACACAATTCAACATCATTAATAAAGAAGTTGACATGACCTCAGCAGAAAAGGCCTTGACAAGGAACAGTACAAGCAATTCCAGGACAGACATTTCAAGATGTCACAATACATGGTACAGATCAAGAAATGCGAGGGAGAAGATCCATGCTGGTACTGCTTAATGAATCCTCCATGCTGGTACTGCTTAATGAATCCTCCATGCTGGTACTGCTTAATGAATCCTCCATGCTGTTACTGCTTAATGAATCCTCCATGCTGGTACTGCTTAATGAATCCTCCATGCTGGTACTGCTTAATGAATCCTTCATGCTGGTACTGCTTAATGAATCCTTCATGCTGGTACTGCTTAATGAATCCTCCATGCTGGTACTGCTTAATGAATCCTCCATGCTGGTACTGCTTAATGAATCCTCCATGCTGGTACTGCTTAATGAATCCTCCATGCTGGTACTGCTTAATGAATCCTCCATGCTGGTACTGCTTAATGAATCCTCCATGCTGGTACTGCTTAATGAATCCTCCATGCTGGTACTGCTTAATGAATCCTCCATGCTGGTACTGCTTAATGAATCCTCCATGCTGGTACTGCTTAATGAATCCTTCATGCTGGTACTGCTTAATGAATCCTTCATGCTGGTACTGCTTAATGAATCCTTCATGCTGGTACTGCTTAAGAATCCTCCATGCTGGTACTGCTTAATGAATCCTCCATGCTGGTACTGCTTAATGAATCCTTCATGCTGGTACTGCTTAATGAATCCTTCATGCTGGTACTGCTTAATGAATCCTCCATGCTGGTACTGCTTAATGAATCCTTCATGCTGGTACTGCTTAATGAATCCTCCATGCTGGTACTGCTTAATGAATCCTCCATGCTGTTACTGCTTAATGAATCCTCCATGCTGGTACTGCTTAATGAATCCTCCATGCTGGTACTGCTTAATGAATCCTCCATGCTGGTACTGCTTAATGAATCCTCCATGCTGGTACTGCTTAATGAATCGTCCATGCTGGTACTGCTTAATGAATCCTTCACGCTGGTACTGCTTAATGAATCCTCCATGCTGGTACTGCTTAATGAATCCTCCATGCTGGTACTGCTTAATGAATCATTCACGCTTGCCAGAAGAACAATTTATGAAATGAAGGTTTGTGCCTGATCCAACATTGACAGCAGACAGACGTGAGCACCAGAAATGTGATGATCTGTACAGCTTGGACACCACTGACAAGGATAGGCCTTCTCTGACACCAAATATTAAACATGTAAAGAGGAGTGCTGCCATGGTCAGTGCAAAGGTGAGAGCGACCATCAACTGTGTTGAATGTGAACAACCAAGGTGCTTGTATGCCAAAAGCAAGCTGTCTAAAGATGAACAGAAAAGCAGTCAAACGCATTCGGGATGAGAACATTTTTACATGTGGTTCAGAGACTTTCCAAGAAGACAATCCATATCATGAGCAGATAGTGGCTTTCAAGGGGCTAACCTGTGGAATGCAAGTGGAGACGCAGAATTACCCAGCAATCAGTGTCATTCCTAGATATGTGTGTGTGTCCATTGTGGATGTCCAGATTTTCTTGAGGGGGAAGAGTTGGTGAGGTTCAAACAATTCCAACATTTCAGGCCAATGTGCCCAGTGTATAAGCAAGAAGGAAAGCAGTTCATTACGAGAGCTCCAATAAATCTTAAAAATAAATGAACACCCTAGAGACCAGAATAAACAACAAATGAAGGGCTAAACACACTGTGCTGTTGAACAGTAAGAAGCAGCAGGTGATTGTGCTATTGCGTCTGACCACAGAACATTGGCTGTCATTTTCATTTCCAGATGATTCTACATTGTTTGTTGACACCCAGTAGGTGATCTACTGCACACGGCCAACTTTAGTTATGGTGTCTTGTGAAGCTGTTCTTGATTTTTATCAGATATTTTTTTAAATCAGGAAAATAAACTGTCACAAGTTATACTTCCCATTGTGTTTAATTTCTCATGGTTATAACAACATTGCAACATCTGCATTCTTTTAAAGAAAAATAGTGTAGGTTTTTGCGTGGAATAATATAACTCTTGAAGCTCACATTAGGCCTAGAGCCTGCACAAGTGCCTAGGACAATGTGGTAAAGTACTGTTATTCCATATAAATAAATAAAAAATTGCTTGCTCGCCTCACTTTTCTAGGGGGAAAATCCGTTAAATAGTGAATACATTTTGTCTGTCCTAACCATACTATTTGTGACAAATTTAGTATGTTTATTGGTCATAGTATGGATATAGTTAGTATGCCAAAAGTTCCAGAATGTCATACATTTGCAAAAATACAAAGTATACAAGCAGTGGACACTATTTCCTTGCTTTTGGGGCCCATAATGCAATACTTCAGAAAATGGGCGTGGCTTTAAAACATTTTCAGATTTGAAGAAAATGGCAGAAAATATGCAGCCAAAGTCCGACGAGAGCGGATACATATTTATTGCTTGAACAATGTAATAAAGTAATGCCTTTTCAAATTAGTTACATTACACGTTATGTTGTCTGACAATTTGTTAGCTACGCTAGCCTTACGAACCGCATAGCATATTATTACAGCAGTTGCTTGTATGTACCGGTATGTTTGCTAGCTACAGTCCTAACGTTAACGTAAACTCACCCCATTCCGTACAAATGTGCGCAACCGCAACATTCAAACGAGGCTACAAAGAAAACTAATGGGACTGTAGCGACTGTGTTGACTTCAAAATCGGGGGTGTGAACTACGTTTCTATTCAAGCGTTGATCGACATGGTAACGGCTCTATAGTATTGGAGAAAAGTTTTTAAAAATTGACCCTCCGTTACATCGTGACGTGTCATGTCGTAACGTACAGCACGCATAAAGCAACTATTTCTGTCTTACAATCTCTCTCCACCAGGTGTAGTACTTCTCTCATCCTTTGGAAACAAGAAATGGACAGTGACGGGGGTAAGGGGGAATACCTAGTCATTTTTTGCGTCATCACTGCATGTGATCATGACTCTCAAAGCCGCTGTTTACTTCTGAAGATTCGACACAAACCTTCAAATAGGTATGTAATGACACATTATATAAACTCTTTATGGTGTTTTATTTACATTTTAGAGGCGATAAGGTGATAAGTTGGACAGATCGGTTGAAAAAAAGCAATTTTCCCACACAACATCTCTCGTTCTCACTATCACGCATTAGTTTCCCTTCCCCACCCGCCATTTTTAAAAAGACCCGACGGAGCTCATTTCCTTGTTGAATTATGCAGAAACGGGCAGCGTGGGGGTCATATAATTGATTCTGTTGGAAAGGGGAGAAATTGTGCTTTACAATGGTATTGACATTACAGTTGATCTGGAAGTATTACGTTTTTGGGGTGCTAACATAAGGTCAATTGTACGGACCAAGGCGATATACAAAAGTGAGTGAGTTTACGCTAGTTGGCTAGTAATACATCAAACTTGCCAGTCAGTATATTATATGCTATCTAACTAACTACTCAGCGTTTAATGACTTGATTATTCACGTCATTCTCAGCTAAGCAGTAAAGTCGTTGTTTGTTCTCAATGGACATTGTTAATGAAGTCACAATGAAGTCATAAGATGTCTAGCTAGAAATTTGTTAGCTATGCTAACAAGCTAGCAAGAAGTTGCATATCTCAACTTCCAGTAGACAGGCGAAGCGCTAGTACACTCAACTGAAAGGATACTGTTTGCTTACAGTATACTAAAATGAACTAATAATATGTAGTATATACTCTTGTATGTAGTATACAGAATGTTAGTATGGATATTCGAACAGCTGATGTCTCAAATTTGCAGGGTGGTGAACACATTCAGGTTTTTTTTTAGTTAACTGGCGCACGCACATATTTGGGGTATATTTTGTATGCAAGCACGGTTTATAAATGAGGCCCCAGGTGACTAATATTTGCGTAGACTAATGTTTTGGGTGACTGCCCCTTTAAGAAATCACAGAACTAAGCCTTGGTTCGTGACGTTAGTTGTCTTGCGTTGAGAAACTGTGTGCAGGAAACGCCAGCCATAGAAGAGATCACGCTTTTTAACACGGTGGCACGGTACAAACAACGGAAAATGTGCAACGCGTTATATTATTAATGTTCGGAAACGGCCGCTCTCTTCGGATTCTTACCAGGACCTTCGGAGACGACCCTCGAAAGCGTTTCCGCCGAGGGATTTGACAACTCCCACCCTCGAAAGAGCTGCCTTTCTGCGGTCTGAAAACATCGGGTCGGCCAGCGGGTGGGTAGAGGATTCGTGGAGAGGGGCTGTCTGTTTTCCGAAGCCATGAGGGAGTATAAAGTGGTCGTGTTGGGCTCGGGCGGCGTGGGTAAATCTGCATTGACTGTCCAGTTTGTGACGGGATCCTTCATTGAGAAATACGACCCCACAATAGAGGATTTTTACCGAAAGGAGATCGAGGTGGACTCGTCTCCCTCTGTTCTGGAGATACTGGACACGGCGGGGACCGAACAGTTCGCCTCCATGCGAGACCTGTACATCAAAAACGGGCAGGGGTTTATTTTGGTCTACAGTCTGGTCAACCAGCAGAGCTTCCAAGACATCAAGGCGTTGAGGGATCAAATCATCCGAGTGAAAAGATACGAGCGAGTGCCCATGGTATTGGTTGGAAATAAAGTGGACTTGGAAGGCGAGAGAGAGGTCTCTTCCGGGGAAGGCAAGGTGCTGGCTCAGGAGTGGAATTGCCCGTTTATGGAAACTTCTGCCAAAAATAAAGGCTTGGTCGACGAACTGTTCGCAGAAATCGTGAGACAGATGAACTATTCCTCTTTACCCAGCGGTGGAGATCGCTGTTGTTCTTGTGTTCTTTTCTAAGAAAACATCTTTAAGTTTGCAACTGTGATTGTTATCTAGCTAAGTAAAACTCATTTAAAAAACAAGGCCTGTTTTGATAACCTGTTGATAACAAAATTATACGGCCTCTTTTTGATAATGCGACCGTCAGTATTATTGGAAAGTTATTTGCACACAACAATCGACGATGACAACAATTTATTGAAATAGCCTAAAAAGTGTTTACATGACAAAGTACTTGAATGTTTGAGATTTAAAAAAAAAAATATCACACAGCTTTGTAATTGACACTTTTTCTGGAAACGTGCCTAACTGGGAATGTCTTATTGTAAAACCTAAGAGACGCTTTTTGTTCTGGAACTTTGGTGGGGTTTGATTACTGTTGAGTTGTACTTTTTCATGGTTTATGGGCGGGTCCTTCTGGCCTGGAGAGGGATTAGAGGATTAGTCCCTTTGCTGAACAGGGATTGGTCACTTTTTGTGTGGATTCTGATGGGCTCAAGGACCCCCCCCCCCCCCTCCCCTCCTCCTCCATGCAAAAGCTCATGTTTGGATTTTTAGTGTCAAATAAACCCCAAACTCTGTGAATATGCACTGGTCACTGGAACTAGCTTAAACCTGAGCAACTAATTTAAAATGACTAAACATAACACATAGTCTAAACATCAAGAAATTGTGTTTTACCTGCAGAAAAAAAGTCCTACCAAGATGTGTTGTCAGGCCATGGAGTGTTGTGGGTTGCTTTTTTTTGTGTTTTTCTTCAGGATTTGGTAACGTTGGTTTTAACTTCCCCCTGCCCATCTCACTCTTCAATGTGCACAAACAAGGTCCTTACTGATGTGACATGGGGAGGGGAAACAGGACACCATGTCAAGTGCCTTCCTAAGAAATACACCTGTGTCTGTATGTGCCAACCAAGGAGCCCTACAATCACAACAGTACTTTACCGTTTCATTTTCATTTCAGTTGGGCTCATAGTGAAAGAGGCTTACTTCCGGGTTGTTCCGTTTGATTTCAATCACTCTTTGACCTCACTCCTTTTTGATTACAACTCAAGTTTGTTTACGTTTGATGTAATTTAAAAGCTTAACAGGCTTGTCAAACTATTAAAAAAACAAAAACATTTTAATGTCAATTATCTAAAACGTGTAAACTCCAATTTACATATTCTGAGGTATATGTGTTGTGCCCGCCGCCATCAGTTGAGACACAGCATACTCTTAAATACAGGTTGGGTGCCATTTGAATCTTTAGAAATAGTTCCATTCTATGAATTATATCCCTTCAGACCAGTGGAATTTAGCTGGTGGTACACCATTGAAATTAACATTTTTACTTTCACAAAGATCCCCTCACCGGTCCACTCACCGTTGAATGTCAACTTAATTGGGAATGTCTATTATGTATATTTCTATGATTTCAATAGGTGTCACATGGACTATTGACAGTGTAATTTCAAACAACTGATATTCTAATTCAAGTCAACATTTTTTGATATGTGGACAAATCATCTTTGTGGTACCATTTGAAAGCTGAAATTTATGTTATTCCCATTTTAATACATTTAGCCAAAACATAACACCCACCCTGTATTCAAGAGCATGCTGTGTCTCAACCAATGGCAGGCGCAATACAAACACCTCACATTATGTAAAATAGGGTCTATGCTAGTACAAAGGACACTGCCCTGTGTAGGGTGCCGTCTTTTGTATGGAACGTTAAACGGGTGTCCTGACTCTGAGGTCATTAAAGATCCCATGGCACTTATCGTAAGAGTAGGGGTGTTAACCCCGGTGTCCTGGCTAAAATTCCTAATCTGGCCCTCAAACCATCACGGTCACCTAATAATCCCCAGTTTACAATTGGCTCATTCATAAAATAAATAAAATATTTTTTAAAATGCGAAAAATGAAAAGGTTGAAGTTGATGTGTTTTTAGATAATTAGTTAGATAGTTTTAGATAAAAGACAAATGAAGAAATTATGAAATAGTTTGACAACCCTGTTTGTAAGATTTAAAATGTTGTTAAACCCAGCTGTTTATATTTTCCAGTGATGAAGACATGGTGTTCAAATCAAAAGGTGTACAGTCAAAAAGTGATTTGAAATAAAATGTAATGGCCCTTTTTGTCTTTTTCAGTGAGGAAGTTGAGGTGTAGATGGAATAACAGTTATTTCAGTGCAAAGTTTGAGCTCTTTTTTTCCCCACACTGGTATTCCTTCACTGAGAGTATGAGCCCAAACAGCTTTATGTTGTGGGTTCAGCAAAAAGTAAGCCATGTTTGTTTTTATCTTAGAAATAGTTTCTTTCTGAAATGTGAATTCCTGATTTCAATTGTAATTTTGACCCCAGACAAGCCTTTTACCACCCACTTGTCTGGATTGAACAACTTTTAATACAAAAGGCATTTTATGTAAAGTTTTGGTGTGTACTCTTCATTCTGTTGGTGTGGCTGTGTGAATGCTTGTGCACACGCTACACTTGAACATCTGGGGGTGTAATCATTAGTGTGAACAGTTGCATTTTGCAACGAAAACAAGTTTTTATTGGACAAATTCAGGTAGGTTCCGTTCCTATGGCATCCGTTTAAAGAAAAATGTTGCTACAGAATTGGCGTAATGAATACGCCTGTGGTCATTGGCATTAGGCATTGTATTTCTGATTTACTTTTGCCTCATACCTCAGGGCTAGGCCTGACTCTTAACAGACCTCTCCTTTTTCAACCCTCCACAAACCTCAACAAATAACTTAATTTCCACCCTATTTCATAAACATGTTGATCTCTTTAAATTGCTCTGACACATGAATTGCTCTTTGCTTTGTCAATGGTTGAACATAAACAATATTTTTCTGTGGTATAGTCAACCTATTAAGTAGGCTTTTTCTTCCCTCCAGCTTTTTGAGTAGAGGGCAGGCTGGGTGTTCAGTTGGAGGGCTTGTTGGTTAGGCGTACTTCCCTCTTCCCGCCACATGTTTTCTGGGTAGAGGGAGTCAGGAGGGCGCAGAGGGTACTTTCTGTGTCTGGAGCCAGGCCGAATCAGCAGCAAACAGACAGACGTTTGTGACACTGTGTGTGTGAGAGAGAGATGGAGGGACGAGTACTGGGAAACACTCAGCAGAGAGGGTGAAATCAGATGTGTGGGGGTGTTTGTGTTTGAAAGAAGCAGAGAGACTGATTTTCTGGGAAGTGCCAAGCCCGAGTGTTTGGGTATGTGTATGTCCATAAAGTGAACAGTCAAAGCTTTATCATGCTGAGTGGTTGGAGGCAAGACATTCCATAAATTAAGGTAGATGTAGCATAGTCATGGCGGAGGAAGGGAGAGAAGCTGAACTGTGGTGAAATGGAGAAGGAATTGAAAGATTATATCCTCAATACTACCAAGGATATTCTAATGTGTGTATGCGTGTATACTTTATGGTTATTGAGCTGTGTGTGTGTGAGTGTGTGTGTGTATAAATATCAGAGACATTTATTTATCTTGGTCTGAGAGTCCTTTAGGTGCCTTTTGGTAAACTCCAAGCGTGCTGTCATGTGTCTTTTACAGGAGTGGCTTCCGTCTGGCCATAAAGGCCTGATTGGTCCCATCTCCACAGAGGAACTCTGGAGCTCTGTCTGAGCAACCATCCGGTTCTTGGTTACGTCCCTGACCAAGGCCCTTGCTCAGTTTGTTCGGGCAGCCATCTGTGTTCTTGGGGACCTTCAATGCTGCAGAAATGTTTTGGTACCCTTCCCCAGATCTGTACCTCGACACAATCCTGTCTCTGAGCTCTACGGACAATTCCTTTAACCTCATGGCTTGGTTTTTGCTCTTACATGCACTGTCAACTGTGGTGCCTTTCCAAACCATATCCAATCAATTGAATTTACCAAAGGTGGACTCCAATCAAGATATAAAAATATCTCAAGGATAAATAGATTCAGGATGCACCTGAGCTCAATTTCGAGTCTCATGGCAAAGGGTCTGAATACTTAATAAGGTATTTCTGTTTTTTATTTTTAATAAATCTGAAAAATGTCCAAAAACCTGTTTTCACATTGCCATTTTGGGGTATTATGTGTAGATTGAGGGAAAACATGTATTTAATACATTTTAGAATAAGGCTTTAAATGTAACAAAATGTGGAAAAAGGGAAGGGGTCTGAACACTTTCCGAATGCTCTATATTTCCGGGTCAGGCCATCTTTTAACATCTATCTGAGCAGAAAACATAAGGAACCGGTTGTAGATCACAGTCATGTCAGACAAAATGTAGAAACCACCGTAGATGATAAGACACAGTAGATGTCACACTCACAGATGCACATGTCGATAAAGGTGATGTAGTTAATGAAGATGACCAAGGGGCATTATTGAGTAACTTGACCTTGTTTTACCTGAAGATGCAAGCCCAAATGCTGTTGCCAGCCAGCACAATACAGTCCACAGTTGGAGGTGTACCTGTGTACCTGTGGATGTATTTCAAGGCCTACCTTCAAACTCAGTGCCTCTTTGCTTGACATCATGGGAAAATCAAAAGAAATCAGTCAAGACCTCAGAAGAAAAGTGTAGACCTCCACAAGTCTGGTTCATCCTTGGGAGCAATTTCCAAATTCCTGAAGGTACCACATTCACCTGGAGGGCATACTGGACTGCCGAGTCGCACTATAGGCCTGGTGCGTGGTGCCGGCACTGGAGGTACCGGGCTAGGGACACGCACCTCAGGGCGAGTGTGAGGAGTAGGAACAGGGAGTACTGGACGATGGAGGCGCTCTGGTGGCCTGGTGCGTGGTGCAGGCACTGGTGGTACCGGGCTGGAGACACACACCTCAGGGCGAGTGCGGGGAGCAGGCACAGGACGTAATGGGCTGTGGAGGCGTACTGGAGGTCTGGAGTGTAAAGCTGACACAACCCGACATGGCTGGATGCTCATTCTAGCTAGGCCAATGCGAGGAGCTGGAATATAGCGCACCAGGCTAGAAATGTGCACTGGAGACACCATGCGCATCTCTGCATAACACGGTGCCTGACCAGTTACACGCTCCCCACGGTAAGCACGAGGAGTTGGCTCAGGTCTCCTACCTGACTTAGGCAATCTCCTCGTGTGTCCCCCCCCAAATATTTTTTTGGGGGGCTGCCTCTCGGGCTTCTGTGCTAGCTGTGTACCCTTATATCTTTGCCGTTCCTCCATTCTCCTGTATCCCTCCTCGCACTGTTCCAAAGAATCCCATGCAGGCTCTGGCACTCTCCCTGTATCGATCGACCAACTCTCAATCTCCTCCCAGGTTGTAACCCATTCGTCCTTCTCCCGGGTCCATTTCTCCATTAAGCGCTGTTCCTCCCAATCACTCTGCTTGGTCATTTTAAGGTGGGTTATTCTGTCACAATCGTCGTAAAGAGGAGACCAAAGCGCAGTGTGATTAGAATACATTCTTCTTTTAATGAATGAAGAATAAGAAGAACACTTAAACAACAAAACGACCGTGACGCTTTGACAACGAGTGCAGACACAGGCAACTACACAGACAATAACCCACAAAATACCCAAAGAAGATGGCTGCCTAAATATGGTTCCCAATCAGAGACAACGATACACACCTGCCTCTAATTGAGAACCAATCTAGGCAACCATAGACATATATAAACACCTAGATAGTAAACAACCCCAAAAAACTACAAAACCCCTAGACAGCACAAAAAACACATACATCACCCATGTCACACCCTGACCTAACCAAAACAATAAAGAAAACAAAGAATACTCAGGTCAGGGAGTGACAGGGGGTGGCAGAATCATGTTGTGGGGGTGCTTTGCTGCAGGAGGAACTGGTGCACTTCACAAAATAGATGGCATCATGAGGCTGGAAAATTGTGTGGATATATTGAAGCAACATCTCAAGACATCAGTCAGGAAGTTAAAGCTTCCAAATGGACAATGACCCCAAGCATACTTCCAAAGTTGTTGCAAAATGGCTTAAGGACAAAGTCAAGGTATTGGAGTGGCCATCACAAAGTCACAATGCTATAGAAAATGTGTGGGCAGAACTGAAAGAGCATGTCCAAGCAAGGAGGCCAACAAACCTGACTCAGTTACACCAGCTCTGCTAGGAGGAATGGGCCAAAATTCACCCAGCTTATTGTGGGAAGCTTGTTGGAAGCTTGTGGAAGGCTACCTGAAACGTCTAACCATTTAAATTCAATGCTACCAAATACTAATTGAGTGTATGTAAACTTCTGACCCACTGGGAATGTGATGAAAGAAATAAAAGCTGAAATAAATCATTCTCACTACTATTATTCTGACATTTCACATTCTTAAAATAAAGTGGTGATCCTAACTGACCTGAGACAGGGAATTTTTACTAGGATTAAATGAATTGTGAAAAACTGAGTTTAAATGTATTTGGCTAAGGTGTGTGCAAACTTCCGACTTCAACTATATATATATATATATATATATATATATATATATATATATATATATATATATATATATATATATATATATATATATATATATAGTATGTATGTATATAGTATGTATGTATATAGTACCAGTCAAAAGTTTTGACACACATACTCATTCTAGGGTTTTTCTTTATTTTGAATATTTTCTACCTAGTAGTGAAGACATCAAAATAATGAAATAACACATACGGAATCATGTAGCAACCAAAAAAGTGTTAAACAAATCATTATATTTTTTATATTTTTTATTCTTCAAAGTAGCCACCCTTTGTCTTGATGACAGCTTTGCACATTGGCATTCTCTCGACCAGCTTCATGAGGTAGTCACCTTTGAAACATCAAAGTCAGTCACTCATTTCAAGAACATCAAAAAACTGAAAAGTTTCTTTAAGTGCAGTCGCAAAAAAACATCAAGTGCTATGATGAAACTGGCTCTCATGAGGTCTGCCACAGGAAAGAAAGACCCATAGTTACCTCTACTGCAGAGGATAAGTTCATTAGAGTTACCAGCCTCAGAAATGGGCAATTAACTGCACCTCAGATTGCAGCCCAAATAAATGCATCAAAGTTCAAGTAACAGACACATTTCAACATCAACTGTTTAGAGGAGACTGTGTGAATCAGGCCTTCATGGTTGAATTGCTACAAAGAAACCACTACTAAAGGACACCAATAAGAAGACACTTGCTTGGGCCAAGAAACACGAGCAATGCACATTAGACCAGTGAACATCTGTCATTTGGTCTGATGAGTCCACATTTTAGATTTTTGGATCCAACCACCATATCCTTGTGATACGCGGAGTACGTGAACGGATGATCTCTGCATGTGTGGTTCCCACCGTGAAGCATGGAGGAGGAGGTGTGATGGTGTGGGGGTGTTTTGCTGGTGACACTGTTGGTGATTTATTTAGAATGCAAGGCACACTTAACCAGCATGGCTAGCGCAGCATTCTGCATGATACGCCATCCCATCTGGTTTCCCCTTAGTAGGACAATAATTTGTTGTTCAACAGGAGAGTGACCCAAAACACACCTCCTGGCTGTGTAAGGGCTATTTGACCAAGAAGGAGAGTGATGGAGTGCTACATCAGATGACCTGGCCTGTTTACAATCACCCGACCTCAACCCAATTGAGATGGTTTGGGATGAGTTGGACCGCTGAGTGAAGGAAAAGCAGCCAACAAGTGCTCAGCTTATGTGAAAAGACTGTTGGAAAAGCATTCCTCATGACGCTGGTTGAGAGAATGCCAAGAGTGTGCAAAGCTGTCATCAAGGCAAAGGGTGGCTACTTTGAAGAATCTAAAATATAATTAGTTTACATTTTTTGGGGTTATTACATTATTCCATATGTGTTATTGCATAGTTTTGATGTCTTCACTATTATTCTACAATGAAGAAAATAGTAAAAATAAAGAAAAACCCTTGAATTAGAGCTGTGTCTTTACTTTTGCCTGGTACTGTATATACAGAGCATTCGGAAAGTATTCAGATCCCTTGAATTTTTCCACATTTTGTCACGTTACAGCCTTATTCTAAAATGTATTAAATTAATAATGTTTCTCATCAATCTACACACAATACCCCATAATGACGAAGTGAAAATATAATTATTTTTTGTTTTTGTTTATAATAATAATTACAATATTTTATTTAGATACATATTTAGACCCTTTGCTATAAGACTCAAAATTGCATTCAGGTACATCCTTTCCATTGATCATCCTTGAGATGTTTCTACAACTTGATTGGAGTTGTCGTGGAATATTCTAATCACGTGAGAGAGACTGTCATTTCTTCAAACAATCATCTTTATTCAATAATTATTGAATAATCGAATCACCTTTTTTCGATTAATTGTAATAATGAGGATGGTCGAAGGGTATTGGATCGAGAGTCTAACCTTTACAAACAATGCTGGTCCTTATATAGCGGATACAAAAATGCTTCGTCACAGTTGGTTCCACCCCTCCCATGCAGATTGGGGGCACCATAAGCCACTTTGGGTTCATCCTGTGGTCATCTGTCTTTGGTGTTGTTTCCCAGATGCAAGAATGATTAGACACAATAAGTGTTTTGTTCTATTCCTCCAGGCTCTCTCGATCTTGGTTACACCCACCACATCTTATCTATGGAATGCCAGCTGTAGGTCTTTAGGCTCCTCTCAGTTCACATAGACACAGATGAGAAGGTACTCAAAGCTATTCAATGCATAAACAGTATTATAACATCATCTTGTCATTCTGCTCTCACAGAGTTCACCTGTGGTAAATACAATTGATTGGACATCATTTAGAGAGGCACACACCTGTCTATATATGGTCCCCTCAGTTGACAGTGCATGTCAGAGCACAAACCAAGCCATGAGGTCAACTTGGTCAAGAAGTTTGAAACATCCAAGACTCTTTCTAGAGCTGGCTGCCTGGCCAAACTGAGCACTCGGGGGAGAAGGGCCTTGGTCAGGGAGGTGACCAAAAATCCGATGGTTGCTCTGACAGAGCTCCAGAGTTCCTCTGTGGAGATGAGAGAACCTTCCAGAAGGAAAAAAATGTCTGCAGCACTCCACCAATCAGGCCTTTTTTGGTAGAGTGACCAGCTGGAAGCCTCTCCTCAGTAAAAAGGCACATGACAGCCCACTTAGAGTTTGCCAAAAGGCACCTAAAGGATGCTCATACCATGAGAAACAAGATTCTCTGGTCTGATGAAACCATGATTGAACTCTTTGGACTGAATGCCAAGCGTCACGTCTGGAGGAAACCTGGCACCATCCCTATGGTGAAGCATGGTGGTGGCAGCATTATGCTGTGGAGATGTTTTTCAGCTGCAAGGACTGGGAGACTAGTCAGGATTGAGGGAAAGATGAACGGAGCAAAGCGCAGAGAGATCCTTGATGAAAACCTGCTCCAGAGCGCTCAGGACCTCAGACTGGGGCAAAGGTTGCCCTTCCAACAGGACAATGACCCTAAGTATACAGCCAAGACAACGCAGGAGTGGCTTTGGGACAAGTCTTTAAATGTCTTGAGTGGCCCTGCGAGAGTCCGGACTTGAACCCGATTCCACATCTCTGGAGAAACCTGTAAATAGCTGTGCAGCGACGCTGCCCATCCAAGCTTGAGAGGATCTGCAGAGAAAAATGGGAGAAAATCCCCAAATAGAGGTGTGCCAAGCTTGTAGCCTCTTACCCAAGACTCGAGGCTGTAATCGCAGCCAAAGGTGCTTCGACAAAGTATTGAGTAAGGGTGTGATTACTTATGTAATTGTGATTTCAGTTTTTTATTTTTTATAAATGTGCAAAATAATTATGGGTTATTGTGTGTAGATTGATGAGGAAAAAACAAATGAATCAATTTTAGAATAAGGCTGTAACGTAACAAAATGTGGAAAAAGTCAAAGGTTCTGAATACTTTCCGAATGCACTGCAGATGTACACGTATTCTTTTTCTTACAATATTACATTTCAGGGATCTGTCTTCTAAAGACAACCTGCAATGCTGTTTAGTACTGTAAAATAATTGTACATTACGTTAGGTATGTCCCTGTAAACTTACAGCATTATGCTGGCACCACAGTTGCCAGCTTAATACTGTAATTTTGCTTGACTGCAGAGATGCTGTAATATAGTTTACAGTACTATTTTCCTTACTGTAGTACATATTGAGCCATATTACAGCATCCCTGCTGTAAATTTGCAGTGTCGGCTATCCGAGTACATGAGTACATGATCAATTGATGTTTACTGATCATGAAAGCATGTATTGCTGTATTGCCTGACTCTAATAGCGAGCTAAATGTGCACAATTGTTTTGCTTGGAATAATCTGAAATTTGTAGTTCTGACTATGCTCTTCAAGGGGTGATATTACAACCAAATGTATAAAATGTCTTTAACAATCCCTTACACTGCACGTAGTTGTCTATGGTTTTAGCGAAGCTGGGGGTCTCCTTGCACCCCATCAGCCAAATTGAACACATACTTGTATATTGTACAGTATGCTGTAGTATTTACTGTAGTGTTTTTTGCAGACATTACTATAGTATTTGCTAAAGTGCTTTTGTTTTATAATTTTTGACAGAAGTGGGGGCTTTCTCCTTGAGGAAACCTACTGGAGAAATACTAAAAGAGCACATTGTCCCTAACATGTAGGTAGGACAAAAATTGTTATGTAGTCCAGTTTCTTTGTGTATAATAGTATTCTACAAAAGTCTATACTAAGTGCTACACATGATCGATGGATACTACATTATGTAGTATAGTATTGTTCACAATTCTATAGTATTTTGTTATGTATGTATCTTAGCTAAGGTCAATGCAAGCTGTACAAACACTTGGCCCCTAAGCCCTTTATTAAGTGGCTAGTTTCAGTTTATTAATTTAGCAGACACTTTTATCCAAAGCATCTAGGGTTAAGTGCTTTGCTCAAGGGCACATTGACAGATTTTTCACCTAGTCAGCTCAGGGATTCAAACCAGCAACCTTTCGGTTACTGACCCAACACTCTTAACCACTAAGCCAGTGGTTCCCAAATTGTAGGATGCGCACCCGATGATGGGGAACTCAGTTCGGATTAAAATTTAGTCTTGAAAGTTGTAATAGTAGAATGCACAGGGTGCAATTTCGAAATTGGATAGTGCATCATCAGTTCCTCTTGTCATGTCAGTCATTGCATACCTTAAAGTGCTATATATAACTTGTCTGAAATGTCCAGATCAGCTAGCCCATGTCAGGTAACAATTTATTTAGGTTTTTTAGCCCATAGATATTATAATTTTTGAGTTGCTCAAATTTCACATGAATACACATTAGAAATGGCAAAATGTATAGAATTGCAAGAAAATTTGCTTTAAAACTGCTACATTTTCTTTGCACTATTTTATACATGTCATTCTTTGTTGTGTATAATTATTTATCTCTATTGTACCATTTTGTGAAGTCTAGATACTGTAACAGTATGAATCTTATCAAAATGTACAAAAAATCTGAGGCCTGTAGTTTTTCCTGATCTGTCAACCTAACCAGGTAAAACTGCGGACCCATAATATGGACTCTGATGGCACCAGAGTTTTTCTAATCAGGTCACATGGTTTAAAAAAAACTCCTGGCCTTGGGAAGGATGAAAACCCTGTCAAACTGCAGCAACCTTGCACTTGTTTATATTAATGATATTTTAAAGAAGGACTAGTGGGGGTTTCCTATACACAGAGAAAGAAACATGATTGGACATTAAAACACACAGGGGTGAGCTTGCTTTTTGATGACAGATTCCACCAACATTTTCTAGTTCAATGGAGATGGCCAACTGAGAACAACCTATTGCATTTGTGTATTTTTTTCAATGAACATGCGGAAGGTGACAGAATTCTGTAAACAAATGTAAACAAATCCACAGACGTCATTTGATCTACAAATGCAGATTCAACAGTTCTAATGCAAACGTGTTCTTTTGAAATGGTTGGAATCCTACACAATGCAATACTTTTATTTCAAACTCTGAAAAGATGCTTGTCAGTGCTTCTGTTTTTATCTACACATTGTGATGTTAGTTTGCAAATGTGGGAGCATTTACTAAAAAAATCATTATCCATATTTATAAATAATTTAGCATTTATAAAAAATGATGTTTTACAAATACAAGTCAAGAGGTGTTTGTAAATGGATAGTCCATTATATTTGTGCATTGTGTTTTTTTGATTTATGGATTATGGTACATACAGTGCCTTGCGAAAGTATTCGGCCCCCTTGAACTTTGCGAACTTTTGCCACATTTCAGGCTTCAAACATAAAGATATAAAACTGTATTTTTTTGTGAAGAATCAACAACAAGTGGGACACAGTCATGAAGTGGAACGACATTTATTGGATATTTCAAACTTCTTTAACAAATCAAAAACTGAAAAATTGGGCGTGCAAAATTATTCAGCCCCTTTACTTTCAGTGCAGCAAACTCTCTCCAGAAGTTCAGTGAGGATCTCTGAATGATCCAATGTTGACCTAAATGACTAATGATGATAAATACAATCCACCTGTGTGTAATCAAGTCTCCGTATAAATGCACCTGCACTGTGATAGTCTCAGAGGTCCGTTAAAAGCGCAGAGAGCATCATGAAGAACAAGGAACACACCAGGCAGGTCCGAGATACTGTTGTGAAGAAGTTTAAAGCCGGATTTGGATACAAAAAGATTTCCCAAGCTTTAAACATCCCAAGGAGCACTGTGCAAGCGATAATATTGAAATGGAAGGAGTATCAGACCACTGCAAATCTACCAAGACCTGGCCGTCCCTCTAAACGTTCAGCTCATACAAGGAGAAGACTGATCAGAGATGCAGCCAAGAGGCCCATGATCACTCTGGATGAACTGCAGAGATCTACAGCTGAGGTGGGAGACTCTGTCCATAGGACAACAATCAGTCGTATATTGCACAAATCTGGCCTTTTAGGAAGAGTGGCAAGAAGAAAGCCATTTCTTAAAGATATCCATAAAAAGTGTTGTTTAAAGTTTGCCACAAGCCACCTGGGAGACACACCAAACATGTGGAAGAAGGTGCTCTGGTCAGATGAAACCAAAATTGAACTTTTTGGCAACAATGCAAAACGTTATGTTTGGCGTAAAAGCAACACAGCTGAACACACCATCCCCACTGTCAAACATGGTGGTGGCAGCATCATGGTTTGGGCCTGCTTTTCTTCAGCAGGGACAGGGAATATGGTTAAAATTGATGGGAAGATGGATGGAGCCAAATACAGGACCATTCTGGAAGAAAATCTGATGGAGTCTGCAAAAGACCTGAGACTGGGACGGAGATTTGTCTTCCAACAAGACAATGATCCAAAACATAAAGCAAAATCTACAATGGAATGGTTCAAAAATAAACATATCCAGGTGTTAGAATGGCCAAGTCAATGTCCAGACCTGAATCCAATCGAGAATCTGTGGAAAGAACTGAAAACTGCTGTTCACAAATGGTCTCCATCCAACCTCACTGAGCTCGAGCTGTTTTGCAAGGAGGAATGTGCAAAACTGATAGAGACACACCCCAAGCGACTTACAGCTGTAATCGCAGCAAAAGGTGGCGCTACAAAGTATTAACTTAAGGGGGCTGAATAATTTTGCACGCCCAATTTTTCAGTTTTGGATTTGTTAAAAAAGTTTGAAATATCCAATAAATGTCGTTCCACTTCATGATTGTGTCCCACTTGTTGTTGATTCTTCACAAAAAAATACAGTTTTATATCTTTATGTTTGAAGCCTGAAATGTGGCAAAAGGTCGCAAAGTTCAAGGGGGCCGAATACTTTTGCAAGGCACTGTATTTGTGAGTTGTACTCTATCTGTCCTGGTCGGTCCCTGTTTGGGAGACCAGATGCTGCTGCAAGTGTTGTTGGAGGGACAGTTGGAGGCACTATTTTCTCTGGTCTAAAAAAATATATCCCAATGCCCCAGGGCAGTGATTGGGGACATTGCCATGTGTAAGGTGCCGTCTTTCAGATGGGACGTTAAACGGGTGTCCTGACTCTCTGTGGTCACTAAAGATCAAATCAAATTGATTTGTATAGCCCTTCTTACATCAGCTGATATCTCAAAGTGCTGTAAAGAAACCCAGCCTAAAACCCCAAACAGCAAGCAATGCAGGTGTAGAAGCACTCATGACACTTTTCATAAGAGTAGGGATGTTAACCCCGGTGTCCTGGCTAAATTCCCAATCTGGGCTTCATACAATCAGTCACCTAATCATACACAGCTTCCAATTTACTCATTATTCCCCCTCCTCTGCCCTGTAACTATTCCCCAGGTCGTTGCTGTAAATGAGAATGTATTCTTAGTCAACTTACCTGGTAAATTAGGGTAAAATAATCAATTAAAACATGTATTTACAATAATTTTGGCACTACTCTATGTCCATACAGGGGCCTCATTTATAAACGTCTGTCACAACTCTCATTTAATTGGACTCACTTCAGAGTAGTGAATAGCTTTATGCAATCCGATCCGAAGCACAGTTTGACGGTAGAACAGACCAGACCAGACCAGACCTTTTCCATCCATATTTGTAAGCTACGTCTGAATACTGTCGTGAAATTTCTCGAGGAGGCAATAGCATACATGTATCGTAACCATTACAGAATAAATTCCTCATTCTGAAGTAGCCATACAACAAATTTCCTTGTTGGATTGGGCCTATTAGATAAACAAAATTATATTAGACTATCTGTCCCGTGCATTAGAAAGGGGGTGCGGGTTATAACATACAGGTGAACTGTCACGACTTCCGCCGAAGTCGGTCCCTCTCCTTGTCCGATCCACTTTTCATTTTCCATTTGTCTTGTCTTTGTCTTACACACCTGGTTTCAATTCCCCAATTACTTGTTCAATATTTAACCCTCTGTTCCCGCATGTTTGTTTGGGAGTAATTGTTCATTGTATTGCGGTCCGTATTTGTGGCCTTGCATTTACACAACGTGTATTGTTATATTATTGAGTAAAATTGCTTTCAGTACTAATACCCACTGTCCTGCGACTGACTCATCTCACCAGCTACACACAGACGCATTACAGAATTACTCACCTGAAATGGAGTCAGCAGGAGTAGACGCTCCCGTTTCTCGGTTGAAGAGCTAGTGCTGCAGACTATGGAGAGATGGGAGAGAGAAGGAGGTCTTCCAAGCCTTCACCAGCCCCACTACAGCAGGCTCCACAGTTCACCTCTCCTTTACCCGGTCCCAGCGGGATTACCAGCTGGAGCTCCCAGCTGGAGCTCCCACCTGGAGCTCTACCTGGCGACCGTCCACCCGGATCCTTCGGGACGTGAGAGCGTGTCCAACCTTGTCTCCTGCCTCTCAGGCAAAGCCCTGGAGTGGGCTAACACATTATGGAGTGAGGGAGACGCAGCTTTGGACCATTACGCAGTTTGGACCTTTACGCTTTCGGCAGTTTTCGACCACCCGTCTGAAGGTCGAGAGGCGGGTGAACATCTGTTCGCGCAGGATTTCGCTTTGGACTTCCGGACCCTGGCCGCCAGTGCGGGATGGAACAACAGGGTCCTGATCGATCACTACCAGTGCAGTCTGCGCGAGGACATCCGTCGGGAGTTGGCCTGCCGAGACACCACCCTCACGTTGGACCAGCTGGTGGACCTATCCATCCGGCTGGACAAGCTGCTGGACACCCGTGGACGTCCGGATCGGGGCCCCGATCCGACGCCCATGGAGCTGGGAGGTGCTGCGCTCAGGGTGACTGGAGGAGGGGTTATTCCCTGCACCATCTGTGGCCGCAGAGGGCACACTGCTGGTCTGTGCTGGGGGGGTTCCTCAGGGAGTCGAGGCAGCAGGCAGGGCATTATTGTGTCACCCCAGGTCGGCACCAGTCGGCACCAGGCTCACCCAGAGCCCCCTGTTGCTCACATGTACAGTGCCTTGCGAAAGTATTCGGCCCCCTTGAACTTTGCGACCTTTTGCCACATTTCAGGCTTCAAACATAAAGATATAAAACTGTATTTTTTTGTGAAGAATCAACAACAAGTGGGACACAATCATGAAGTGGAACGACATTTATTGGATATTTCAAACTTTTTTAACAAATGAAAAACTGAGAAATTGGGCGTGCAAAATTATTCAGCCCCTTTACTTTCATTGCAGCAAACTCTCTCCAGAAGTTCAGTGAGGATCTCTGAATGATCCAATGTTGACCTAAATGACTAATGATGATGAATACAATCCACCTGTGTGTAATCAAGTCTGCACTGTGATAGTCTCAGAGGTCCGTTAAAAGCGCAGAGAGCATCATGAAGAACAAGGAACACACCAGGCAGGTCCGAGATACTGTTGTGAAGAAGTTTAAAGCCGGATTTGGATACAAAAAATATTTCCCAAGCTTTAAACATCCCAAGGAGCACTGTGCAAGCGATAATATTGAAATGGAAGGAGTATCCGACCTCTGCAAATCTACCAAGACCTGGCCGTCCCTCTAAACTTTCAGCTCATGCAAGGAGAAGACTGATCAGAGATGCAGCCAAGAGGCCCATGATCACTCTGGATGAACTGCAGAGATCTACAGCTGAGGTGGGAGACTCTGTCCATAGGACAACGATCAGTCGTATATTGCACAAATCTGGCCTTTATGGAAGAGTGGCAAGAAGAAAGCCATTTCTTAAAGATATCCATAAAAAGTGTCGTTTAAAGTTTGCCACAAGCCACCTGGGAGACACACCAAACATGTGGAAGAAGGTGCTCTGGTCAGATGAAACCAAAATTGAACTTTTTGGCAACAATGCAAAACGTTATGATTGGCGTAAAAGCAACACAGCTGAACACACCATCCCCACTGTCAAACATGGTAGTGGCAGAATCATGGTTTGGGCCTGCTTTTCTTCAGCAGGGACAGGGAAGATGGTTAAAATGTATGGGAAGATGGATGGAGCCAAATACAGGACCATTCTGGAAGAAAACCTGATGGAGTCTGCAAAAGACCTGAGACTGGGACGGAGATTTGTCTTCCAACAAGACAATGATCCAAAACATAAAGCAAAATCTACAATGGAATGGTTCAAAAATAAACATATCCAGGTGTTAGAATGGCCAAGTCAAAGTCCAGACCTGAATCCAACCTATTTAGTAAAAATATCCTTGCATGACCAAGCACCCCTATAATATTTTTACACTATTAAAATGCTCAGAATTGAAGAAATTGTACCTTTCTCTAATCTATCAGGAAGCTTGAAAGAACAGGCTGAGTGGGCGGGGAGCTTATATTCATGAGCTCGGCTTGACGGACAGCTCTTTGAAATACCCTTGCATTAGTTGCCAGGTAACAAGATAAACAATGGGCCACATGTCATTCTGAGCCTAAATAGTATGCCTCCAGGCATTTTCTCTAAGGAGCTGAGCACAGACTGTCGGATATTCAGACAAACTATAGCAATACACAATTGCATTTCTATTGTTTTGTCACTAATTATAGAATACGGTTCACCAATACACTTCTTCACAATAATTAGTAAAGCCTGAGTCACCTTAAGTTTACACATAAGGGAATGTACATGAAAACAGCATACAATAAGTGTACTGGACAATTTAATGGTGCCTTTCCATTAGCATTATAAATTAAAATATGTTCAGAATTGTATGTATTAATCAGACATTTATTTGATTATTTACAATAGGCCAGCATAGCCGAAATGTTGATCAACATGAACGCTTATGAGAAATAATGGTGACACATCATTAGACATAAACTTATTAGCGCCATAATTCTAATATAGGCACCCGGTGCCCTACAGTGTACAGGACCCCATTTGTAACACACATCCCCCCCCCCCCCCCCCGAAAGCTTGAAAAAACAATACAAAGTAACAAAATGTGATATCATGTCACGTAAAAGTTAACTACAGAGATTGATGCGGAGGGGAGGGGAGCGGGACCCATGTACCCCGTTTCAATCAAAAAGGCTTCAGTCACCGACTTGGCTTCAGTCATCCCCAAGATAGAAGCTGTAGACAAATCCAGCTATGGCCTCCTCATCCGGCCTCTCACACTGGGATGGACATCTCGCCACATGTTTTTGAAAAGGGAAATGTTTGTTAAATGGGTATTAACTAAATATCCTTTTTTTTTTACTGTTCTGTGTTATGATGCTATCAATTCATTGAGGTAGTGATCTACTCATTCATTCTACAATGCGTTATCTGATGTTTTTGAAGTACTCAATTTGAAATACGCAATATTTGGTTGTGGACTTTTTTGTGAAACTTTTCAGTGTTTGAATTTTGAATTTTTGTGTGCCTGAAATGCTCAATTGATTTGAAATGAATAACTATAAGTTAAAGTATGCTGGGTCTGTCTTCACAGGCTTCACAGCATATGCCCCCCTTCTTTGCTTGGGAAAGCGGATTTTGTATTGTAGCAGGTGGTTGGTTGCCTGGGAAGCTGTGCAGACAGAGTAAATGTTGAATTTTCTAAAATGTCTATCATTACAGCTTGATGATTGTGGAAAGACAAAGGAGATGGAAAGTGAAATAATAATACCCCCCCATCATCAGGATTAGACCCGATGACACAAGCTACATCGACCGTAAGACAACAACACACTCAATGGAATATGCAGAATATGACTTTCAGGGGTGAATTACAAATCCTATACACACCGCAACTCCTTTTGTGGACAACATTCCTTCATGTCAGCTGTGTGCTGGCAGTTCTCAGACTCAACGTAGGGGGCTGAGGGATGGAAGAACAAAAATCATATAGTGACTATCAGGTGTGTTACAGAAAATATACTGTTCACAATTCAAAACAATCACCTAACCCCCCCCCCCCCCCCCCCCCGCCAGTTCGTGCGCATTCAGTATGTGAGTTGTTGCCCTTTGATTGTTTATGTTCATCAATTCCGCATTACATATATCACCAGTAGTACATTTAAAATGAATCCCCGTCCTTTTTAATCTACAGTGATTGGTTTAATATGGCCATTTCTGTTAATGCATTCAATATTATTACAGTCATTTATTGTGGACACGTTGTTTGCAGAGCTCACAACCTTTGCTACCCGCTGCACTATCAATTATCAGGAAATAAAAGGGTTTTTTCACAGTGACTTAGGCTATCTCCAATATTTGGGTAAAATATGTGTCCGTACAAATTAATTTCAAACAATCAAGAATTTTTTTTTTTCATGTTGCATATCCAATACTGAGTGTACCAATGCCTGATTCACACTACCGGACCAAACCAAGGAAGGGGTTTGGTATGAAACACACTCCCTTCTAGATGTACTGTGTGGTACGACCTCAAGGATTACTATAAAAGCAGGTGAAGTTACGCCTTATTTGGCAATGGTCTTGGTAAGTGGGGTGTGCCAATATTTTTTCTAGGATGCTTCCTTGACGAGACTACTAACATTACACAAAATTCGAAAGGCAGTAAGGCACATTTCCACGTGACCAAATGTAGCGCTTTTGTTTACGCTTTCATACACATCTAAGTCCTTTAATGTAGATAAAAAAAAACCATGTAAGCTGTGAGAAGTGTGCGTTTATATTCGGAGCAACATCCATCATAACCAGAAACAGATGACAATGGGGGTCGTGTCAACTCGTACTTTCACAAAGCCGTTTGGACTGACCGGTGGTGCAGTCTGCTAAGACAGTTGGCTCATAGTTCAATGGCTGTAAGGTCCATTACCACATGGGGCAATTATCATCGTATTTTTCAAATCCTTTAACAGTATTCATCCCATACCCACGCACTTCTAATTCTGACAAATTAAAGCATGTTTGTGAGAGGGGTCGCCCTGGTAGTAGTTGTAGGTTTTAAAACATCACCCAAGACTAATCTGTGAGTTAATTTGACCATTGGAAGGAGCTACTGCATAAATTCTCCAATGCAGGTTGGATTGAATTGAGCACCTAATCTTCATTTTCAAGGTGATGATTAAATTCTCCCAATGGGGTAATCCAAATTACACCGCAAGTGGCAATAGATGTCAGCAACTCACCGCAGTGAGCTAACTGTCCAAACAATATATACGCTTGCAATGCACATACTTTTATTATCAGAGCATGGCAGTGGACTTCTGGTAAGTATGCTTTATGCCCTGTACGCATTGTGATGTATTTCATTACACCGTACATCATCTTCACGGAGTCTTGTCCTGCCACTGAACAGTTTCAGACAGTCCAGAATAGATGTTTGGCTTATATCGAAATGTGTTGAAAGTGTGTAACTCAAAATGTTTTTTAATACTCCCCTCACAGACCATAGGCCATTTACATTTATGTGAAATTAGTTACCCCTTACACTAACCATTGTAGAGCATCCTACTGGAAGCTAAATAGCTCCTTATTGAATAACCATATAGTTCAGTTTGAGGTTAAAGATCTACTTTCACACTTATGGGAAAGGGCTTGTGCAAAAAAAGTCTTATTGCAATAGCTGGGAGCACTTTAAATGACCTTATATGGTAATACTCTTGCTTAGACCGGAAGAGCTGAGGAGGAAAAGGTGGTAATAGCTTCCTCTTTCTCAAAAACCTCCAGCTGGCCTTTCAGGGGAGGAGAAGATGGAACTGATTGAGTTACAAAATAAACTAGATGATGATACACTGAGGGTACAAAACATTAAGAACACCTGCTCTTCCCATGACAGACTGACCAGGTGAATCCAGGTGAAAGCTACATTCCTTTATTGATGTGCCTTGCTAAATCCACTTCCATCAGTGTAGATGAAGGGGAGGACACTGGTTAAAGAAGGCATTTTAAGTCTTGAGATAATTGAGACATTGATTTTGTATGTGTGCTATTCAGAGGGTGAATGGGCAAGACAAAATATTTAAGTACCTTTGAACGGGGTATGTCAAGGACTGTGTCAAGAACTGCAACGTTGCTGGGGTTTTCATTTCCATGTCTATCAAGAATGGTCCACCCCCAAAGGACATCCAGCCAACTTGACAACAGTGGGAAGCATTGGAGTCAACATGGGTCAGCATCCCTGGGAAATGCTTTTGACACCTTGTAGAGTCCATGCCCTGACAAATTGAGGCTGTTCGGAGGGCAAAACGGGGTGCAACTCAATATTAGGAAGGTGTTCCTAACGTTTTGTACACTCAGTGTATAGATAAAAGCAGAAGGAGCCTTTATTAGATACAGGGAAAACTGGCAGAACAAAATTCATACTATTTCTTTAGACTTGAGAAATTTTACTGGAATGGAATCAATGGAACGGAGTCAACATGTGGTTTCCATATGTTTGATGTGTTCAATACCGTTCCATGAATGCCATTCTAACCAATACTGTTACATTTGTAGAATGGAGGAGACCAAGGCGCAGCGTGATATGAATACACATTCTATATTTAATGAAGAAAGAACACTAAACAAACCTACAACAAACGAGACGCTATATATAAACAGTGCAGACACAGGCAATTACACATAGACAATGACCCACGAAATACTCAAAGCAGATGGCTGCCTAAATGTGGTTCCCAATCAGAGACAACGATAAACACCTGCCTCTAATTGAGAACCAATCTAGGCAACCATAGACATACATAAACACCTAGATGGTAAACAACCCCATAAACCTACAAAACCCATAGACAGTACAAAAAAAACATACATCACCCATGTCACACCCTAACCGAACCAAAACAATAAAGAAAACAAAGAATACTAAGGTGACAAATACAATGAGCCTGTCCTCCTATAGCTCCTCCCTCCAGCCTCCTCTGGAATCCACAAATATATTTTTTTGACTCACTGAATACTGTTCATTTTACCATTGATACAGACTATGAACAGTGTGATGAACCCATCATTGTTGAAGAGATTATAGAGTTTATCAAACATCTAAAGAACAATAAATCCCCAGGTATTGATGGAATTACGTCAGAATTTTACAAGTTATTAGTCGGGCTCCCGCGCCTCGGCCGGCTCGTCGGGCTCCCTCACCTCGGCCGGCTCGTCGGGCTCCCGCACCTTGGCTGGCTCGCCCAGGTAGGACGCCAGGTGTAGCCCCTAGAGGGGGGTACTGTCACGTCTGCTCCCGCTCCCCCTATCTGGCACTTGAGGGCGCCAGGCTGTTCATCATTACGCACACCAGCCACCATTGTTTCGCGCACCAGCGTTTCATCGGACTCACCTGGACTCACGTCATTGATTACCTCCCCTATGTCTGTCACTTCCTCAGTTCAGACTCTGATTTTGCTTTTTTCATGTCTATTTATTATTACATCCTCACCCTGTACTTGCTTCCCATCTCCCAGCATCTGTCGTCTCAAGACTGGTACACAATCAAACTGAAAAATGGCACCTCACCTAGATTTGAGAGGAATTCGGCAAGGTTGTCCTATCTCATCATGTCTGTTTTTATTACTCACCCAACTACTTACAAATTATATTATATTATATATTATTATTAAGTCCTGTACAAGGTATTTCCATAGCTGGTAAATCAATTATTATAAGCCAGCTGGCTGACGATACTACATTTTTTGAGAAAGACACTAGTCATATTCCCATATCGATCAATATGATATAATCATTTTCCGTAGCATCTGGTCTATGTCTTAACATTCATACATATGAACTTATGGCTGTCAAAGATGGTGTGACTATGGTATTCCAGTGAAAGAAGAACTTGCATATTTAGGTATAACTATTACTAAGGATCAGAGGCTTTTAGGGGGTAGATCAGCGTTTATATTGCAGCTAGATTGTGGCTTCTATCAATGCAATTGTCTGCATCATTTCTAAACCCCCAAATACTTAACATATATATATATATATATATATATATATATATATATATATATACAGTACCAGTCCAAGGTTTGGACACACCTACTCATTCCAGGGTTTTTTCTATATTTTTACTATTTTACTATTTACTATCAAAACAATGAATCATGTAGTAACCAAAAAAGTGTTAAACAAATCAAAGCATATTTTATATTTGAGATTTTTCAAAGTAGCCACCCTTTGTGTAAAATGAGTTCCCTGTATAATATAGATATTATATTCCTTCTCGTTCAATTATATTCCTTCTCGTTCAGCCAGGTAAAGACTGATCATCTTTTGTTATTATCTGCTAAAGCCATTACAATTATAACTAGCTATTTTATTATACTTACCATAATATGTGTTTGTAAACTTACCATTAAGAAATACCATAATAATTGAGTATCCATATAGCAGTACCATGATATTTACACTGTTAAACATACTGTAACTGCGACAAAGTAAACCTCTAATTGTCCTCCAATATTCCTAAATTGTCCTAAAACTTTCCCCCATCCCACATTGGGTTGTCATCCCAGTGACTGGCTGAGCATCCCTGTACACATGGATCTGGAGCCTTTAAAACTTCTTGTGACTCCCAAACCGGCATGCGGGAGCGTAATCATCGCCTGAAACTAATTAGCATAACGCAACGGACATAAATATCCCTAGAAAATATTCCTATTCATGAAAATCACAAATTAAATATATTGAGACACAGCTTAGCCTTTTGTTAATCACCCTGTCATCTCAGATTTTCAAAATATGCATTACAGCCAAAGCTAGACAAGCATTTGTGTGAGTTTATCGATAGCTTAGCATAGCATTATGCCTTGCTAGCAGCAGGCAACCTTGTCACGGAAATCAGAAAAGCAATCAAATTAAATAGTTTACCTTTGATGAACTTCGGATGTTTTCACTCACGAGACTCCCAGGTAGATAGCTAAAGTTTATTTTTTCCCCAAATATTATTTTTGTAGGCGAAATAGCTCCATTTGTTCTTCACATTTGGCTGAGAAATTGCCCGGAAATTGCAGTCACGACGGCAAAAATATTCCAAATTAGCTCCATAATATCGACAGAAACATGGCAAACGTTGTTTATAATCAATCCTCAAGGTGTTTTTCTAATATCTATTCGATAATATATCCAATTCGTTTTTCAGTAGGACCGATTGGAGTAATAGCTACCTCTGTATTTTACCGAGAATCTCTCTCGGAGCCACCATGTGACCACTTACGCAATGTAGCCGCCTACGGCTATTCTTCAACATAAATGCGTAAAACTACGTCACAATGCTGTAGACACCTTGGGGAATACGTAGAAAGCGTAAGCTCGTTGATAGGAAATTCACAGCTCAATAGGGACTCATTGGAACGCAGCGCTTTCAAAATATGGGGCACTTCCGGATTGGATTTTTCTCAGGCTTTCGCCTGCAACACCAGTTCTGTTATACTCACAGACAATATCTTTACAGTTTTGGAAACGTTAGAGTATTTTCTATCCAAAGCTGTCAATTATATGCATATTCTAGTATCTGGTCCTGGAACGTGTTTTTTTCCAAAAATGAAAATACTGCTCCTATAGTCGCTACAGGTTTTAAGAGAAAGGGGCCCCATCCTTAAAAAGAGCAGATGGTGCTACCTACAACAGAACTAGATCCACACCATTTGGAACCCCCTCGACTTAGTTGTACTGCGTCTAGTTTAAAAAAAATATATATATATTCCCACAGTTGACGGATAATTGCGTAATAATATAAGCACTTACCTAGCTGGCATGAAAATAAACCACGGGGGAAAGTGTCCTCCATTCGCTATTTAAGTGCATAGATGACATGTATTTTTGCCTGCTGCCCCCATTTCGATAGAGGTGAATGATAATGGTCCATTCTAAATCAAAACAAATGTCACACATTTATTATTTACTATATGTTAAGACAAGATTAAATTAAGAATATGGGTGACAATGGGTGACAATATTCGCCTATCACTTGTGAATTTTAAACTCAGCAAAAAAAGAAACTGTCTTTCAAAGATAATTTGTAAAAATCAAAATAACTTTACAGATCTTCATTGTAAAGGGTTTAAACATTGTTTCCCATGCTTGGTTCAATGAACCATAAACAATTAATGAACATGCACCTGTGGAACAATTGTTAAGACACTAACAGCTTACAGACGGTCACAGTTATGAAAACTTAGGACAATAAAGAGGCCTTTCTACTGACTCTGAGAAACACAAAAAAAAAGATGCCCAGGGTCCCTGCTCATCTGCATGAACATGCCTGCAAGGAGGCATGAGGACTGCAGATGTGGCCAGCGCAATCATTTGCAATTGAGACGTGAGACGCCTAAGACAGCGCTACAGGGAGACAGGACACACAGCTGATCGTCCTCGCAGGATGTTTTAAACATAAATCTTCAATCATGTTCCAACCGGAGAATTCCTTTGTCTTCAGAAATGCAATGGACCTCAAGCTAACTCTCACGTGAAGGGGAACACCACAGTCCTGGTTGTTGTGGATTGGTTTCCTAAGTCCTGCCGTCTCCTCCCGTTGCACGGTCTCCCTACGGCCCTACAGACTGCTGAGGCTCTATTTACCCACGTCCGGGGTTACGGAGGACATCGTGTCTGTTCTGGGTCCCCAGTTCACGTCCCGAGTGTGGAGGGCGTTTATGGAGCGTCTGGGGGTCTCGGTCAATTTGACCTCTGGTGATCACCCTGAGAGGAATAGGCAGGTGGAGAGAGTGAACCAGGAGGTGGGTAGGTTTCTGCGGTCAGGACCGGCCAGGGGAGTGGTCAAGGTATGTCACATGGGCGGAGTTGGCCCAGAACTCACTCCGCCACTCCTCCCTGAACATGCCACCATTTCAATGCGTGTTGGGCTACCAGCCGGTCCTGGCGCCATGGCATCAGAGTCAGACTGAGGCTCCTGCGGTGGAGGAGTGGGTGCAGCGCTCCAAGGAGACCTGGCGGGCCATCCAGGAATCCCTTAAGCAAGCCTGTGGACGGCAGAAGAGGAGCGCTGACCGCCACCGCAGTGAGACCCCCGTGTTTGTACCGGGGGACAGGGTCTGGCTCTTGACCTGAATCCTACCCCTCCGCTTGCCCTGCTGGAAGCTGGGGCCGCAGTGTGTGGGGCCCTTCAAAGTCCTATTATCGTATTAACCCCTCGTTTCATGTGTCTCTCCTCAGGCCGGTGGTAGCTGGTCCCATGCAGGAAGGTGAGGTGCCGGAGGTCCCTACGCTCCCTCTGGACATCGAGGGGTCCCCGGTGTCCACAGTACGTGCTGCTCTGGACTTGAGACGTCGGGTGAGGGGCCTGCACTACCTCGTGGACTGGGAGGGGAGAGGTGCTGGGTACCGGTGGGGGACATCTTGGATCCGTCACTGTTAAGGGATTTCCATCGCCTCCATCCAGATCGCCCTGCGCCTCGCCCTCCGGGTCGCCCTCGAGGCCGGTGTCGGCGCGTCAGAGGGGGGGTACTGTCACGACTCCTACCGAAGGTGGCCCCTCTTCCTGTTCGGGTGGTGCTCGGCGGTCGTCGTCACCGGCCTACTAGCTGCCACCGATCCCTTTTCCCTTTTCTGTTGTTTTTGTCTGATTAGTAACACCTGTTTCTTGTTTAGGTTTAGTTGGGCTATTTAAGCTGGTAGGCCCACCTACTCTTTGTGCGGGCTTGTTTCTTTTCCCACTGTGTATTTTGTGTGGTAGTGCTGGTTGTTTTGGATTTTCCCTCCGGACTGGTGTGGTCCTGGTTTTGGACAATTGTTTATATGCGCCCAGTTTACTGGCAGTACATTTTTCCCAGTGTGTAATAAAGCGCTACTCTGTATCTTCTGCCTCCTGTGTCTGACTCAGCACCCACTACCCCAATGCGTTACAATGAGAGAGATATTGTCTCTAGAAACATCATTGAAACCAGGTGATGTCATCGCATGTGTGGGTGGTGGAACTGAAAGGTTGGATAAGGTATAGTGAGCAGGGCTAGAGGCTCTACAGGGAAATAAGCCAATAAACACTAACCAGAACAGCAATGGACAAGGCATATTGACATTAAGGAGAGGTATATTGAAACGCTTCACTGGATCAATCTGAAACTTTGCACACACAATGCTCGAAATTGCGCCGAAACTGCAATAATACATTATGGCCTTTCTCTTGCATTTCAAAGATGATGAAAAAATAAAAATACAAAAAAATGTTGTTTTTTTGTATTATCTTTTACCAGATCTAATGTGTTATATTCTCCTACATTAATTTCACATTTCCACAAACTTCAAAGTGTTTCCTTTCAAATTGTATCAAGAATATGCATATCCTTGCTTCAGGTCCTGAGCTACAGGCAGTTAGATTTGGGTATGTCATTTTAGGTAAAAATGTAAAAAAGGGGTCCGATCCTTTAAGGTCAATTGGAATTAAGAATTCCTAAGAAGACCCACTTCTATGTGGAACTTTATTCCTCATCATGTCTTCTCTACTTTTGTTGGCTTTAACTTCATGTTGGTTTGCAATTATAATATTGACAAAGTTCCAGTGAAACTCTCTGCTTTTCATGGTCCTTAATTCATAAGCATAATTTCTCTCCACATAGATATTATATCTGGAATAAATCGGGACAAATTGTATAAAAATACATCTTTGTTTTTTATAATATTGGTGCCTAAATAATATCCTATTGGTCAGCCAACTTGTTAATGCAGAGGGCATTTTACTTAAATATGAGGATTTTTTATTACTTCACAAGATCCCTGTAACACCAAAATAGTTTGTAATCATTTTAGATGCCATTCCCTCAGGTGATGCTTAATTATTCAGGACCTGACCCTCAGAACTTACCTTCCATTATCCATGTTGACTCATCAGTAGGAAAGCTTTGTTTTTCTTTTGGTCCATGCAACAACAACAGAGACGTGCCTTGTTTCAGCGGGGCGTTTTATACATATACTGTACCTTATGTCATGAATCATTTTATTGATAATATATATCTGTTGGAAAAAAGTTTGGCTGTTGCCTAAAATACCTACTTATTAGCAAAATTAAGGAATTGTTTTTATTTTTTTATTATTCCTAAATATTATCCTGCCAACTACTATATTTAGAATTTTTAAAAAGACAAACTCAAATTGTACCTTTTGGAACGACCACCCAAAAAAGGTGTTGCATATGTTTTGGCCATTGTATTCATGTAAAGAATCTGTGGCAAGACATCAGTAGATGTATAATTAATCAGATTTATGAAGACTTTACCAAATTATGGAGCGATGCACTGCTTAGATTCTTTAACTACGAAATAAATGATTTGAAACATTTTATGTAATTCATTTCATTATTCTTTTGGCCAGATGTCATATTCAAAAATGTACAAACCCCCCCTTTTTCTTACCTTACAAAAGAAAATGTAACCATATTTGAAGACAATTAATTCATAGAATGATAAATGTGGGCATAACCTCTAGTGAACGGGACCGTTGTCATCATCTGACACTAATTAGCATAACGCAACGGACATAAATATTCCTAGAAAATATTCCTATTCATGAAAATCACAAATGAAATATATCAAGACACAGCTTAGCCTTTTGTTAACTTCTTCAATATAGGGGGCGCTCTTTTAATTTTTGGATGAAAAACGTTCCCGTTTTAAACAAGATATTTTGTCACGAAAAGATGCTAGACTATGCATATAATTGACAGCTTTGGAAAGAAAACACTCTGACGTTTCCAAAACTGCAAAGATATTGTCTGTGAGTGCCACAGAACTGATGTTACAGAAAAAATCCAGATAAAAATACAATCAGGAAGTGCCGCATTTTTTGAAACCGCCTCATGGCAATGACTCCTTATATGGCTGTGGAGGAGCTAGGAGTCAGCTTACCTTTTCCACATTTTCCCCAAGGTGTCTGCAGCACTGTGACGTATTTGTAGGCATATCATTGGAAGATTGACCATATGAGACTACATTTACCAGGTGGTCGCTTGGTGTCCTCCGTCGCAATTATTGTGTAATCTCCAGCTGCAGTATTTTTCAGTTTTCTTCTGATGAGAAGCCAGCTGCCACCACTGATAGATTATTGAATAGATATGTGAAAAACACCTTGAGGATTGATTCTAAACAACGTTTGCCATGTTTCTGTCGATATTATGGAGCTAATTTGGAAAAAAATTGCCGTTGTAAGTGACTGCATTTTCTTTTTTTTTCTTAGCCAAACGTGATGAACAAAACGGAGCTATTTCTCTTACACAAATAATATTTTTGGAAAAAATTGCTATCTAACTGAGAGTCTCGTCATTGAAATCATCCGAAGTTCTTCAAAGGTAAATTATTTTATTTGAATGCTTTTCTTGTTTTTGTGAAAATGTTGCCTGCTGAATGCTAGGCTTAATGCTATGCTAGGCTATCAATACTCTTACACAAATGCTTGTGTAGCTTTGGTTAAAGTATATTTTGAAAATCTGAGATGACAGTGTTGTTAACAAAAGGCTAAGCTTGTGTTTCAATATATTTATTTCATTTAATTTGCGATTTTCATGAATAGGAAACGTTGCGTTATGGTAATGAGCTTGAGGCTATGATTACGCTCCCGGATACGGGATTGCTCGACGCTAGAGGTTAATCACCCTGTCACCTCAGATTTTCAAAATATGCTTTACAGACAAAACTAGAGAAGCATTTGTGTAAGTTTATCGATAGCCTAGCATAGCATTTTGTCCAGCTAGCAGCAGGTAACTTGGTCACGGAAACCAGAAAAGCAATCAAATTAAATTCTTTACCTTTGATGAGCTTCGGATGTTTTCACTCACGAGACTCCCAGTTAGATAGCAAATGTTCCTTTTTTCCAAAAATATTATTTTTGATTATTTTATATGATTTATTATTTTATATTATAATTAATTTTATATTATTTATTTTTCAGGCTTTCGCCTGCAGACAATAATTTTACAGTTTTGGAAACTTTAGAGTGTTTTCTATCCTAAGCTGTCAATTATATGCATAGTCTAGCATCTTGTCCTGACAAAATATCCCGTTTAGTACGGGAACGTTTTTTTTTCCAAAAATGAAAATACTGCCCCCCAGTCACAACAGGTTTTAAGGTCTTTGTGTAATGTGTTATTGTACCCCCTAGCCCAACTGTCCTTTGTATACTCTTCATGCACAATTGTGTTACCCGTGTACCATTATATTGATTGAACTAACAAATGTAGTGTTTAAAGCAAGATGGAGAGTAGTGTTTATAAACGCAAGATGGAGATCACGTTAGAAGTTGTGATATTCAAGTCCAATCCATAAAATAGTGGAAGGTGGACATTTTTTAAACAATTGTCCTATATGTCTACCCTAATTCTCACTAATCTTGGAACTGTAGCTCCAGGTTTAACCTGATACCAGTGGAGGCAGCTGAGGGGAGGACGGCTCATAATAATGGCTGGAACGCCGCAAATGGAACGGCATCAAATAAATGGAAACCATGTGTTTGATGTCTTTGATACCATTCTATCATTCCGCATTTAGCCATTATCACAAGTCCGTCCTCCCCAATTAAGGTGCCACCAACCTCCTGTGCCGATACGTATGGTCTGTTCCATAATGATGAAACAGGCTACATGTCCCAAATTATTGCACATTATTAGCTTAATATGATCCACTAATGCTAGCCACCACCAGGAACAACTACACAGACATGACAGATTAAAGAAAAATAAACATAATTAAATGGAATGATGCAAAATACAAACTACAAATGAAGGAAACTAACACTAAAGTGACAGTTATAAACGTATGTGGGTATTACTGATGGTGGCTCCTGATAGTGGCTAATATTTAACATGATACAAATTGTAAAATAAAAAGGTGAAAAGCCTGGTTATATAATTAAAATGTTCTAAAGCGCACACATCAACTCGTCAGGTTCAAACCTACAGAAGCTCATAGCTTGGATCTCCAAATGTCATCCACGCAAATTATGATGGCATACAATAAAATGATGAACAACAGCATACCTATATATAGCCTACTTCACTGTGGAAAAGGGGCCGCAACACATGACGTGTTGATATGATTTTCAGGTTGCTTGCATGTGACTGGTTTCACATTTGTCTCCAGAGATCATAAGGAAAAATCAACTAAAACAATTGTTATGTGTATTTCAAATCCCTTTCTCCAAACAGATAACTTATTTACCTAGCTCTTATAAATGTATAAATTACAGTGCATGGAGAACGGTGCTATTTCTATTGGAAAAAATTAAGTCAACCAATCAATCAAATTGATTTATAAAGCCCGTTTTACATCAGCCGATGTCCAATTCTGGCTGTGCCAATTCTGGCTGTGCCGGGAGGAGATTATAGCAGAACATGACCAAAGTGTTCAAACGTTTTAAGATGACCGGCAGGGTCGGATAACAATAATCACAGTGGTTGTAGAGGGTGCAACAGGTCAGCACCTCAGCGCCTGTAATGAGTCATCAGGTCAGGTAGTCCTGAGGCATCGTCCTAGGACTCAGGTCCTCCGAGAGAAGAGAGGGAGAAAGAGAGAGAGAAAGAGAGAGAGAATTAGAGGAAGCATACTTAAATTCACACAGGACACCTGATGAGACAGGAGAAATACTCCAGATATACCAAACTGACCATAGCCACCTGACACAAGCTATTGCAGCATAAATACTGGAGGCTGAGACAGGAGTCGTCGGGAAACACTGTGGCCCTGTCCAACGATACCCCCGGACAGGGCCAAACAGGCGGGATATAACCCCACCCACTTTGCCAAAGCACTTCCGCCACACCACTAGAGGGATATCTTTAACTACTAACCTACTACACTGAGACACGGCACAAACCCGAGTGATGCACCAACCTGGACAGGATGATCACGTCAGTGACTCAATCCACTCAAGTGACGCACCCCTCCTAGGGATGGCATGGAAGAGCACCAGTAAGCTCAGCCCCCGTAATAGGGATGGAGGCAGAGAATCCAAGTGGAGAGATTGGAACCGACCAGGCAGAGACAGCAAGGGCGGTTCTTTGCTCCAGTGCCTTTCCGTTCACCTTCAAACCCCTGGGCTAGACTACACTCAATCAGAGGACCTACTGAAGAGATGAGTCTTCAATAAAGATTTAAAGGTTGAGACCGAGTCTGCGCCTCTCACATGGATAGGCAGACCATACCATAAAAATAAAAAAAAACTATTGGAGAAAGCCCTGCCTCCAGCTATTTGCTTAGAAATTCTAGAGACAGTAAGGAGGCCTGCGTCTTGTAACCGTAGCATATGTGTAGGTATGTACGGCAAGACCAAATCAGAAAGATAGATAGGAGCAAGCCCATGTAATGCTTTGTAGGTTAGCAGTAAAACCTTGAAATCAACCCTAGCCTTAACAGGAAGCCAGTGTAGATAGCACTGGAGTAATATGATCACATTTGTTGGTTCTAGTCAAGATTCTAGCAGCCATGTATAGCGCTAACTGAAGTATATTTAGTTCTTTATCTGAGTAGCCGGAAAGTAGAGCATTGCAGTAGTCTAATCCAGAAGTGACAAAAGCATGAAAAGCATACATTTTTCTGCATCATTTTTGGACATAAAGTTCCAGATTTTTGCAATGTTATGAAGATGGAAAAAAGCTGTCCTTGACAGGGTCCAGATTAACACCGAGGACCTTCACAGTTTTATTTGAGATGACTGTACAACCATCTGTCTCCGTCCACTTCCTTATGTCTGAAACAGAGGCTTCCAGGCAGGGCAATTTTGGGGCTTCACCATGTTTCACCGAAATGTACAGCTGTGTGTCGTCCACATAGCACTGAATGTTAACATTAGGTTTCTGAATGACATCACCAAGAGGTAAAATATATAGTGAAAACAATAGTGGTCCTAAAACAGAGCCTTAAGGAACACCGAAATTTACAGTTGATTTGTTAGAAGACCACCCATCCACAGAGGCAAAATGTTATCTTTCCGACAGATAAGCTCTAAACCAGGCCAGAACTTGTCCATGTAGACCAATTTGGGTTTCCAATCTCTCCAAAAGAATGTGGCGATCAATAGTATCAAAAGCAGCACTAAGGTCTAGGAGCATGAGGACAGATGCAGAGCCTTGGTCTGACACCATTAAAAGGTAATTTACCACCTTCACTATTGCAGTGTCAGTGCTATGATGGGGTCTAAAACCAGACTGAAGCGTTTTGTATACATTGTTTTTCTTCAGGAAGGCAGTGAGTTACTGAGCAACAGCTTTTTCTAAATTTTTGAGAGGAATGGGAAATTCGATATAGGCCGATAGTTTTAAAAATATTTTCTGGGTCAAGGTTTGGCTTTTTCAAGAGAGGCTTTATTACTGCCACTTTTAGTCAGTTTGGTACACATCCGGTGGATAGGGAGCCGTTTATTATGTTCAACATAGGAGGGCCAAGCACAGGAAGCAGCTCTTTCAGTAGTTTAGTTGGAGTAGGGTCCAGTATGCAGCTTTAAGGTTTAGAAGCCAAGACTATTTTCATCAATGTGTCAAGAGATATTATATTGAAAAACGTGAGTGTCTCCCTTGATCCTAGTTCCTGGCAGTGTTGTGCATTCTGAGGACAATTGAGCTTTAAAGAGGGGTCCGTAATTTGCTTTCTAATGATCATAATCTTTTCGTCAAAGAATTTCATGAATTTATCACTGCTGAAGTGAAAGCCATCCTCTCTTGGGGAATGCTGCTTTTTAATTAGCTTTGCGACTGTCATGTATTGTCATGTTGTGTCTTGTTTCTGTCCTTTCCTTTCACCCTGTCTCCCTCTGCTGGTCGTACTAGGTTACCGTTTCTGTCCCTCTTTCCCCCAGCTGTTCCTTGTCTTCTCTGACTACCTCATTCACCCCTTTTCCCACCTGTTCCCTTTTTCCCTCTGATTAGGTCCCTATATCTCTCTCTGTTTCTGCTCCTGTCTTTGTCGGATTCTTGTTTGTGTGTCTCATGCCTGAACCAGACTATCATCGTGTTTGCTGCAACCTTGTCCTGTCCTGTCGGAATCTACCTGTCCATCTGAGCCCACGTGCGTTCATCATTAAAGAAACTCTGTTTGTTAATTCGCTTTTGGGTCCTCATTCACGCACCTGACAGAAGAATCCGACCAAGAATGGACCCAGCGACTTCGGATCCTCTCCACTCAGCCGTCGAGATCCAGGGAGCGATGCTAGGCAGACACGAGCAGGAATTGTCTGCTGCTCGACATGCCGTTGAGACCCTGGCCACCCAAGTCTCCAACCTCACAGAACAGGTTCACCATCTCCGCCTCGATCCACCGGCCACTTCCAGGGCTTTCGAATCTCCGGAGCCCAGAATCAATAACCCGCCGTGTTACTCTGGGGAGCCCACTGAATGCCGCTCGTTCCTCACCCAGTGTGATATTGTGTTTTCTCTCCAGCCCAACACTTACGCCAGGAGCACTGCTCGTGTCGCCTACGTCATATCTCTCCTTACTGGACGGGCTCGTGAGTGGGGCACGGCAATCTGGGAGGCAAGGGCTGAGTGTACTAACCAGTATCAGGACTTTAAGGAGGAGATGATACGGGTTTTTGATCGATCTGTTTTTGGGGAGGAGGCTTCCAGGGCCCTGTCTTCCCTATGTCAAGGTAATCGATCCATAACAGACTACTCTATTGAGTTTCGCACTCTTGCTGCCTCCAGTGGCTGGAACGAGCCGGCTTTGCTCGCTCGTTTTCTGGAGGGTCTCCGCGCAGAGGTAAAGGATGAGATTCTCTCCCGGGAGGTTCCTTCCAGCGTGGATTCCTTGATTGAACTCGCTATTCGCATTGAGCGACGGGTTGATCTTCGTCACCGAGCTCGTGGAAAGGAGCTTGCGTTCTCCGTTGCCCCCCTCTCCGCATCACTACCATCTTCCTCTGCCGGCTCGGGAGCTGAGCCTATGCAGCTGGGAGGTATCCGCATCTCGACTAAGGAGAGGGAACGGAGAATCACCAACCGCCTCTGTCTCTATTGCGGTTCTGCTGGTCATTTTGTCACTTCATGTCCAGTAAAAGCCAGAGCTCATCAGTAAGCGGAGGGCTACTGGTGAGCGCTACTACTCCTGTCTCTCCTTCAAGATCCTGCACTACCTTGTCGGTCCATCTACGCTGGACCGGTTCGTCAGCTTCCTGCAGTGCCTTAATAGACTCTGGGGCGGAGGGCTGTTTTATGGACGAGACCTGGGCTCGGGAACATGACATTCCTCTCAGACAGTTAAGGGAGCCCACGGCCTTGTTCGCCCTGGATGGTAGTCCTCTCCCCAGGATTCAGCGTGAGACGCTACCTTTAACCCTCACTGTTTCTGGTAATCATAGCGAAACCATTTCTTTTTTAATTTTTCGTTCACCTTTTACACCTGTTGTTTTTGGCCATCCCTGGCTAGTTTGTCATAATCCTTCCATTAATTGGTCTAGTAATTCTATCCTCTCCTGGAACGTCTCTTGTCATGTGAAATGTTTAATGTCTGCTATCCCTCCTGTTTCCTCTGTCTCTTCTTCACAGGAGGAGCCTGGTGATTTGACAGGGGTGCCGGAGGAATATCACGATCTGCGCACGGTGTTCAGTCGGTCCAGGGCCACCTCTCTTCCTCCACACCGGTCGTATGATTGTAGTATTGATCTCCTTCCGGGAACCACTCCCCCCCGGGGTAGACTATACTCTCTGTCGGCTCCCGAACGTAAGGCTCTCGAAGATTATTTGTCTGTAGCTCTTGACGCCGGTACCATAGTCCCCTCCTCCTCTCCCGCCGGAGCGGGGTTTTTTTTTGTCAAGAAGAAGGACGGGTCTCTGCGCCCCTGCATAGATTATCGAGGGCTGAATGACATAACAGTGAAGAATCGTTATCCGCTTCCTCTTATGTCTTCAGCCTTCGAGATCCTGCAGGGAGCCAGGTTTTTCACTAAGTTGGACCTTCGTAACGCTTACCATCTCGTGCGCATCAGGGAGGGGGACGAGTGGAAGACGGCGTTTAACACTCCGTTAGGGCACTTTGAATACCGGGTTCTTCCTTTCGGCCTCGCTAACGCTCCAGCTGTCTTTCAGGCATTAGTCAATGATGTCCTGAGAGACATGCTGAACATCTTTGTTTTCGTTTACCTTGACGATATCCTGATTTTTTCACCGTCACTCCAGATTCATGTTCAGCACGTTCGACGTGTCCTCCAGCGCCTTTTAGAGAATTGTCTTTTTGTGAAGGCTGAGAAGTGCACTTTTCATGCCTCCTCCGTCACATTTCTCGGTTCTGTTATTTCCGCTGAAGGCATTAAGATGGATCCCGCTAAGGTCCAAGCTGTCATTGATTGGCCCGTCCCTAAGTCACGCGTCGAGCTGCAGCGCTTTCTCGGCTTCGCGAACTTCTATCGTCGTTTCATCCGTAATTTCGGTCAGGTGGCAGCTCCTCTCACAGCCCTTACTTCTGTCAAGACGTGCTTTAAGTGGTCCGTTTCCGCCCAGGGAGCTTTTGATCTCCTCAAGAATCGTTTTACATCCGCTCCTATCCTTGTTACACCTGACGTCTCTAGACAGTTCGTTGTCGAGGTTGACGCGTCAGAGGTGGGCGTGGGAGCCATTCTTTCTCAGCGCTCCCTCTCTGACGACAAGGTCCACCCATGCGCGTATTTTTCTCATCGCCTGTCGCCGTCGGAACGTAACTATGATGTGGGAAACCGCGAACTGCTCGCCATCCGGTTAGCCCTAGGCGAATGGCGACAGTGGTTGGAGGGGGCGACCGTTCCTTTTGTCGTTTGGACTGACCATAGGAACCTTGAGTACATCCGTTCTGCCAAACGACTTAATGCGCGTCAGGCGCGTTGGGCGCTGTTTTTCGCTCGTTTCGAGTTCGTGATTTCTTATCGTCCGGGCTCTAAGAACACCAAGCCTGATGCTTTATCTCGTCTCTTCAGTTCTTCAGTAGCCTCCACTGACCCCGAGGGGATTCTCCCTGAGGGGCGTGTTGTCGGGTTGACTGTCTGGGGAATTGAGAGGCAGGTAAAGCAAGCGCTCACTCACACTCCGTCGCCGCGCGCTTGTCCTAGGAACCTTCTTTTCGTTCCCGTTCCTACTCGTCTGGCCGTTCTTCAGTGGGCTCACTCTGCCAAGTTAGCCGGCCACCCTGGCGTTCGGGGTACGCTTGCTTCCATTCGCCAGCGTTTTTGGTGGCCCACCCGGGAGCATGACACGCGTCGTTTCGTGGCTGCTTGTTCGGTCTGCGCGCAGACTAAGTCCGGTAACTCCCCTCCTGCCGGCCGTCTCAGGCCGCTTCCCATTCCCTCTCGACCGTGGTCTCACATCGCCTTAGATTTTGTCACCGGACTGCCTTCGTCAGCGGGGAAGACTGTTATTCTTACGGTTGTCGATAGGTTCTCTAAGGCGGCTCATTTCATTCCCCTTGCTAAGCTTCCTTCTGCTAAAGAGACGGCACAAATCATCATCGAGAATGTTTTCAGAATTCATGGCCTTCCGTCAGACGTCGTTTCGGACAGAGGTCCGCAATTCATGTCTCAATTTTGGAGGGAGTTTCGCCGTTTGATTGGGGCTTCCGTCAGTCTCTCTTCCGGCTTTCACCCCCAGTCTAACGGTCAAGCAGAACGGGCCAATCAGACTATTGGTCGCATCTTACGCAGTCTTTCTTTTCGCAACCCTGCGTCTTGGTCAGAACAGCTCCCCTGGGCAGAATACGCCCACAACTCGCTTCCTTCGTCTGCGACCGGGCTATCTCCTTTTCAGAGTAGCCTCGGGTACCAGCCTCCGCTGTTCTCATCTCAGTTCGCCGAGTCCAGCGTCCCCTCCGCTCAGGCTTTTGTCCAACGTTGCGAGCGCACCTGGAAGAGGGTCAGGTCTGCACTTTGCCGTTATAGGACGCAGACTGTGAGGGCTGCTAATAAGCGTAGAACTAAGAGTCCTAGATATTGTCGCGGTCAGAGAGTTTGGCTCTCCACTCAGAACCTTCCCCTTAAGACGGCTTCTCGCAAGTTGACCCCGCGGTTCATTGGTCCGTTCCGTATTTCTCGGGTCATTAATCCTGTCGCAGTTCGACTTCTTCTTCCGCGATACCTTCGTCGCGTCCACCCGGTCTTCCATGTCTCCTGTATCAAGCCCGTTCTTCGCGCCCCCGCTCGTCTTCCCCCCCCCCCCCCATCCTTGTCGAGGGCGCACCCATCTACAGGGTCCGTAGGATTTTGGACATGCGTCCTCGGGGCCGTGGTCACCAGTACCTCGTAGATTGGGAGGGGTACGGTCCTGAGGAGAGGAGTTGGGTTCCCTCTCGGGACGTGCTGGACCGTGCGCTGATCGAGGATTTCCTCCGTTGCCGCCAGGTTTCCTCCTCGAGTGCGCCAGGAGGCGCTCGGTGAGTGGGGGGGTACTGTCATGTATTGTCATGTTGTGTCTTGTTTCTGTCCTTTCCTTTCACCCTGTCTCCCTCTGCTGGTCGTACTAGGTTACCGTTTCTGTCCCTCTTTCCCCCAGCTGTTCCTTGTCTTCTCTGACTACCTCATTCACCCCTTTTCCCACCTGTTCCCTTTTTCCCTCTGATTAGGTCCCTATATCTCTCTCTGTTTCTGCTCCTGTCTTTGTCGGATTCTTGTTTGTGTGTCTCATGCCTGAACCAGACTATCATCGTGTTTGCTGCAACCTTGTCCTGTCCTGTCGGAATCTACCTGTCCATCTGAGCCCACGTGCGTTCATCATTAAAGAAACTCTGTTTGTTAATTCGCTTTTGGGTCCTCATTCACGCACCTGACAGCGACAGTATTAAAAATACATTTTGGATTGTTCTTATTCTCCTCAATATACGTTGGAAAAATAGGATGAGCAGTGAGGGCACTTCGATACTGCACGGTACTGTCTTTCCAAGCCAGTCGGAAGACTTCCAGTTTGGGGTAACATAATTTCTGTTCCAATTTTCTGGATGCTTCAGAGCTCGGGTATTTTCTGTATACTAGGGAGCTAGTTTCTTATGACAAATGTTTTTTGTTTTAAGGGATGCGACTGCATCTAAGGTATTACGCAATGTTAAATTTAGTTCCTCGGTTAACTTACCTTGGGTAGGTGGAGTGAGTCTGGAAGGTTTGTGTTGTCCGAGAATTTATAGCACGGCTTTTGATGATCCTTGTTTGGGGTCTGAGCAGATTGTTTGTTGCGATTGCAAACATAATAAAATGGTGGTCTTATAGTCCAAGATTATAAGGAAAAATATTAAGATCCACAATATTTATTCCAAGGGACAAAACTAGGCCCAAATTATAACTGTGGCAGTGAGTAGGTCCAGAGACATGTTGGACAAAACCCACTGAGTCGATGTTGGCTCCGAAAGCCTTTTGGAGTGGGTCTGTGGACTGTTCCATGTGAATATTAAAGTCAACTAAAATTGGAATATTATCTGCCATGACTACAAGCTCTGATAGGAATTCAGCGAACTCAGTGGCGAACGCTGTATACAGCCCAGGAGGCCTGTAAACAGTAGCTATAACAAGTGATTGAGTAGGCTGCATAGATTTAATGACTAGAATTTCAAAAGACAAAAAAGGGCCAATTATCTACAAATTCTATATTTTGTGAGGGGTAGAAAATAGTTTTCAACCAGCCATTGAGTTGTGAGACTGCTGTAGAGCTCATCACTCCCACTAACTGGGAGGGAGCCAGAGACAATTACTCGATGCCGACACATCTTTCTAACTGATTTACACGCTGAAGCTTTGTTGCGCTTGGTGACCCCTGACTGTTTCATCCTAATACCGTTGGTGCCGACGTGGATAACAATATCCCTGTACTCTCTACACTCGCCAGTTTTAGCCTTAGCCAGCACCATCTTCAGATTAGCCTTAACGTTGGTAGCCCTGCCCCCTGGTAAATAGTGGATGATCGGTGGATGATTATTTTTAAGTCTAATACTACGGGTAATGGAGTCGACAATGACTAGGGTTCAATTTGATAGAGCTAATGGTGGGAGATTTCGGCGTCTCAGACCCCGTAACGGGTGAAGGAGAGACCAGAGAAGACTCTGACTCTGACTCGTTGCTTAATGGGGGGAACTGGTTGAAGGTTTCTGTCGGCTGAATGAGCGACACCGGTTGAGCATTCCTACAGTATTTCCTCTCAGAAGCAATCCTCTGAAGGAAGGGGATTTTTAATACTATCTGTACTTATTGGTGGCACAGACGCTGTTTCATCCCTTCCTACACTTAAATTACCCTTGCCTAACGATTGCGTCTGAAGCTGGGCTTGCTGTACGGCTATCCTCGCCACAAGGCGATCGTTCTCCTCTACTGTTGACAAACCCCATTCCGTACAAATTCAAACAAGGCTGCAATGAAAACTAATGGGACTGTAGCGACTGTGTTGGCATCAAAATCTGGGGTGTGAACTATATTTCTATTCAAGCGTTGATTGACATGGTAATGGCCTGATAGTATTGGAGAAAAGTTCTTAGGGCTAGGTGTCCCGCTAGCAATCCACTCGTTCAACTTGCAGAGAAAGGAATCCGAAAATCTACCCCTAACCTTTGTTTGAACAAGTTTAAACATTTCTATTTACTCCTCAGATACCCTAAAATGCAATCAAACTATAATATTTATTTCGGAAAGAAGTATGTTCAATAGGAAACAGATTTCAGCAGGTGCCTAATTTCTTCACGGCGCAAACACGAATTTCCAAGACTATGTCCCTCTACTAAAACTGATATTTCTTATTCGTTTTTGAAGTTACAAGCCTGAAAACTTGAACATAGACCGCTGACACCCTGTGGAAGCCATAGGAATTGCATAATTGTCAATATGACCATTCTCATGCATTTCTAAGAGGATGGTCTATCTCAAAAAAATTTGAGTTGGTTTTTCTTTGGATTTTCTCCTACCATATCTATTGTGTTATATTCTCCTACATTATTTTAACATTTCTACAAACTTCAAAGTGTTTTATTTCCAATGGTACCAATTACAGTTGAAGTTGGAAGTTTACATACACTTTAGCCAAATACATGAAATGTCAGAATAATAGCAGAGAGAATTATTTATTTCAGCTTTTATTTATTTCACATTCCCAGTGGGTCAGTAGTTTACATACACTCAATTAGTATTTGGTAGCATTGCCTTTAAATTGTTTAACTTTTGTCAAACGTTTTGGGTAGCCTTCCACAAGCTTCCTACAATAAGTTGGGTGAATTTTGACCCATTCCTTCTGACAGAGCTGGTGTAACTGAATCAGGTTTGTAAGCCTCCTAGCTCGCACACACATTTTCAGCCCCGCACCGGACTTATTTGTCCTTAAGCCATTTTGCCACAACTTTGGAAGTATTCATTATCCATTAGGAAAACCCATTTTTGACCAAGCTTTAATGTCTTGAGATGCTGCTTCAATATATCCACATAATTTCCCCTGCTCATGATGCCATCTATTTTGTGAAGTGTACTAGTCCCTCCTGCAGCAAGGCACCCCCTCAACATGATGCTGACACCCCCGTGCTTCACTGTTGGGATGGTGTTCTTCGGCCTGCAAGCATCCCCCTTTTTTCCTCCAAACATAACGATGGTCATTATGGACAAACATTTCTATTTTTGTTTCATCAGACCAGAGGACACTTCTCCAAAAAGTACGATCTTTGTCCCCATGTGCAGCTGCAAACCGTAGTTTGATTTTTTATGGCGGTTTTGGAGCAGTGGCTTCTTCCTTGGCCTTTCAGGTTATGTTGTTATAGGACTCGTTTTACTGTGGATATAAATAGTTTTGGACCTGTTTCCTCCAGCATCTTCACAAGGTCCTTTGCTGTTGTTCTGGGATTGATGTGCACTTTTAGCACCAAAGTACGTTCATCTCTAAGAGACAGAAAGCGTCTCCTTCCTGAGTGGTATGATGGCTGCGTGGTCCCGTGGTGTTTATACTTGAGTACTATTGTTTGTACAGATGAACGTGGTACCTTCAGGCATTTGGAAATTGGACCCCTCCATCGCTGTGCGATAACTTGTGACGTGTCATGACGTAACATAAAGTGATCACAATGCAACTCATTCTGTGTCGTACAACCTCTCTCCACCAGGTGTAGCGCTTCCCACGCAGTTTAAAAATAAGAAAGGGACAGGGGTAAGCGAAGATACCTAGTTAATTGTACAACTGAATGCATTAATTTTTTGCGTCATCACTGCAAGCCATCATGAGTCTCTAAAGCTGCGACAGCCGCTGTTTACTTGTGAAGATAACTTTAGCGCCGCCCTAAAAACCTCATTCAAATTCAACACAAACCTTCAAACAGGTATATAATGAGACATTATATAAACTCTTTATAGTGTTTTATTTACATTTTAGAGGTGATAAGTTGGACAGGTCGGGTGAAAAAAGCTGCTTCCCCACACGGCTTATCGCCCCCTTTCCCTATCACGCAGTAGGTTTCGCTTCCCACCTGCCATTTTTAAAAAGACACGGAGCTCATTGACTTTTTCCATCATGCAGAGACTAGCAGCATGAAGGGCTCGTCATTGATTTTTCTGTAAAGGGGAGAAATTGTGCTTTACAATGGTGTTCATATTACAGTTGACCTGGAAGTATTATGTTTTTGGGGTGCTAAAATAAGGTAAATTGTATGTTACAGCGTGATTTACAGAAGTACGTTAGCTTACAGGATATTATGAGTACAGCGACTGCAATTAGAAGGCATAATGTTAACGTGACTACTTGGACGTGAAGGTCCTGATGAACCACGTCCAGATAAAGTGTCCAGATGAAAAAAGTACGTAAACACGTAAACAAGTCTACAAGTTGTGACCGGAAATGATGTTCAACAATGCTTTTTCCACTTGGAACCGGCAGGTTTGCTCAACCTTACTCACGGTTTTCTCGCGTGTAAAATTGGTGGAATTATGAGGGAATTAAGTCAAGGTCAGAATACAGAGGTATCGTACACACCTCCACCACACCTTCATTTCTTTGATCTCCAACCCGAACGAATGCTTAAGTCAAGGTCAGAATACCCATTGAGAGAAAAGTGCATAAAAAAGAGAATTATATTCCATTTAAGTGCACTAAACTCGGGTCGGAATTCCCCCCAATGTGAAAAGAACATATCAGAGCCAACACAGTACTGTTTGGGTAGCCCTCTTGGTTGAATCAGGCACAAGAGACTATCCATGCAAGGTTTGTGACATGCCCAGTCAGAGAGATAGAGAAGCTTTAGAAGCAGGAAGTCACCCCTTCCTACTACCTCTGTGTTGTCACACAGGATGGGGTTACCGTAACCAGTGAAGGTTCGTTTTCATTCTTCAGGCCCTGCGTTAGCTGCTCAACTCATCACCTGGTTCACTTGAATGTCATTGTCCTTTAAAATGTATTTAGACCTCTTTAGTTCAAACTGTTTCTTATGGACAGGAGAGAGGAGAAAGAGAGAGTGCAGTGGGAGTTTGTACAGCATAGTGTGATTTGTGCTTGCCTCTGGATGCCTGCAGAAGTAAGATTGTGTGGAGGAGTGGGTGAGTCACTCTGGTCTCAGTGAGTGCAGTGCAGGCCGCACATCCAGAGCCTGAAATAGACTATAGCGCTCTCTGTCTATAGCCTACCTCTCTCTTTAGTCTGCACTGAGTGGGAGGACTAGCTAAACAGCAGACAGAACAGCTCTCCTCCCACACACACACACACAAACACGTCTGATCACAGTATATAATCCATATGAAACATGGTGAAAGTATGTGGAAGAGAGAGAAAATGTATGTGTCTGAGTGTGTAAGGCAGGTTATCAAAACATATAACTGAAGACTAGATAGATAGGGGTGCATTATTTTCTATTATAAACTGTGTGGTTCGAGCCCTGGATTCTGACTGGTTGACAGCCATGCTATTTTTACTGGTCTAATTACGTTGGTAACCAGCTTATAATAGCAATAAGGCACCTCGGGGGTTTGTGATATATGGTCAATATACCACGGCTCCGCAATTTGTCGTGCCTAAGAACAGCCCTTAGCCGTGGCCTATTGGGCATACACCACACCTCCTCGGGCCTTGTTGCTTAAGCATACCATGGGTATGACAAAACATTTATTTTTACTGCTGTAAATACATTTTCCGAAAGGTACAGATTACTGCCAAAATAAAAGTACACACCAAAATAGTGTCTTAACAGGAAGTTGGGCCACCACGAACCAGAACAGCTTCAATGCACCTTGGCATTGGAACCCTGTTGGAGGGATGTGACACCATTCTCCCATGAGAAATTCCATCATTTGGTGTTTTGTTGATGGTGGTGGAAAACGTGGTCTCAGGTGCAGCTCCAGAATCTCCCATAAGTGTTCCATTGGATTGAGATCTAGTGACTGAGACTGGCAGGGTTCCCCAACTGGCAGCATTGGTTTTATTTGGCCCCCTAAGTTGTTTTTTTGGGGGGGGGATTGTCATTTTTGGACATAAAAGAGATCATCTCCAAATTATTTTTATTTTGAAAATCTATTCCTATGTACAGTATATTAGAGAGACACGTGATCCTATACAAGTATAAGCAATGTTTGAAATTATTATGTTTTTGTCAAAATTGATATATGTTTGGGATTCTTGCGGTCAATTTGCAGTCTACAAATGATTTGTAATTATGTTCCAGCCCCCCGACAATCTGCTCATGAAATGTACATTTTTATTCACCGCAGAATCCTCGACGGACAGCCCGGTGGCCAACCGATTCTGACAACATATCCTGAGAGAGCCATGTTTCCCGTGAAACAGAGAATGTTTCAGTGTTTGATGTCTTCCTGGAAGGCAACCCTTGCTAGAATTTAATCTACCTTGTTGTCAAGAGACTGGACATTGGCGAGTAGTATACTCGGGAGCGGTGGGTGATGTGCACGTCTACCGAGCCTGACCAGGAGACTGCTCCGTCTGCCTCTTCTGCGGTGACGTTCTTTTGGGTCGGCTTCTGGGATTAGATCCATTGTCCTGGGTGGTGGTCCACACAAAAGATCCACTTTGGAAAGTCGTAATCCTGGTCGTAATGTTGGTACTGTAAGTAAGTTGACGTCGCTCTAATATCCAATAGTTCTTCCCGGCTGTATGCAATAAGACTTAAGATTTCCTGGGGTAACAATGTAAGAAATAATACATAAACAACAAAATACTGCATAGTTTCCTAAAGACTCGAAGCAAGGCGACCATCTCTGTCGGCGCCATTACTATCTGTCCTGAGAGTCCTTTAGGTGCCTTTTGGCAAACTCTAAGCGGGCTGTCATGTGCCTTTTACTGAGGACTGGCTTCCATCTGGCCACACTACCATAAAGGCCTGATTGGTGGAGTGCTGCAGAGATGGTTGTCCTCGTGTAAGGTTCTCCCATCTCCACAGAGGAACTCTGGAGCTCTATCAGAGTGACCATCGGGTTCTTGGTCACCTCCCTGACCAAGGACCTTCTACCCCGATTGGTCAGTTTGGCCTGGCAGCCAGCTCTAGGAAGAGTCTTGGTGGTTTCAAACTTCTTCCATTTAAGAATGATGGAGGCCACTGTGTTCTTGGGAACCTTCCATGCTGCTGACATTTTTTGGTACCCTTCCCCAGAGCTGTGCCTCGACACAATCCTGTCTCGGAGCTCTATGGACAATTCCTTCGACCTCATGGCATGGTTTTTGCTCAGACATGCACAATCAATTATGGGACCTTATTTAGACAGCTGTCTGCTTTTCCAAATCGTGTCCAATCAATTGAAGTAGAAACATCATGGATGATCACGGAGTCCCCCCCAAAGGTGTGGACTCCGGCCGCAAAACCTTGACCTATAGGGGAGGGTCTGGGTGGGCGTCTGTCCGCGGTGGCGGCTCTGGCGCGGGACGCGGACCCCACTTCGCCATTGTCTTAGTCCGCCTCATTGTCCGCCTCCGTGGCTTCCTAACCATGGCCACTCTTCTCAATGGACAGAGGGGCAGCTCGGGACAGAGGGGCGGCAGCTCGGGACAGAGGGGCGGCAGCTCGGGACAGAGGGGCTCTGGCGCCTCTGGGCTGAGGGGCTCTGGCGCCTCTGGGCTGAGGGGCTCTGCCGCCTCTGGGCTGAGGGGCTCTGGCGCGGGAGACTCCGGCAGCAGCGCCGGACAGGCGGGAGACTCCGGCAGCAGCGCCGGACAGGCGGGAGACTCCGGCAGCAGCGCCGGACAGGCGGGAGACTCCGGCAGCAGCGCCGGACAGACAGGACCACCTGCAGGGAGGAGACAGAGAGACAGCCTGGTGCGTGAGGCTGCCACAGGAACCACCAGGCTGGGGAGACCTTCAGGAGGCTTGTGGTTAGGAGGAGGCACCTGAAGGACCGGGCTGTGGGGGGGCACTGGAGCTCTGGTGCGCAACCTTGGCACCACTTCCCCAGGCTGGATAAACACTCTAGCCCGGACCCTCCAGAGTGCAGGCACAGGTTGAACCGGGCTGTGGGTAAGCACGGGAGATCTAGTGCTTACTACACGGACCTCTCCCTTAGGCTCCATTCCCACATTCGCCCGGCACGAGCGGAGCGCAGGCAGAGGATGCACTGCACCCTCCCAGCGCCCCGGAGACACAGCACGCAGAGCCGGCGCAGGATACCCTGGATCAAAACTGCGTACCGGCGACCAGACCCGCTGAGCAGGCGCCCTGGCTCGATGCCCGCGCTCGCATGACACTCTCGGGGGGCTGTCCTATAGAGCACCGGGCTATGGACACGTACTGGCGACACCATGCGCTTAACCGCATAACACGGTGCCTGATCAGTAACGCGCTGCTTATAATAAGCACGAGGAGTGAGCGCAGGTCTGCTACCTGGCTTAGCTCCACCCCTCGTGTGCCCCCCCCAAAAAATTGGGGGGCTGCCTCTCGTACCTGTCGCACTGCCGTGCTGCCTTCGCCAACCTCATTCTCCTGTAACCCTCCTCGCACTGCTCCATTGAATCCCAGGCGGGCTCCGGCACTCTCCCTGGGTCGATCGCCCATCTGTCTATCTCCTCCCAAGTGGTGTAGTCCTGTGATGCTGGCCGCTGTTGTTGTTGCTGCTGCTGCTGTCGTCGCTGTCTTTTACCACGCCGCTTGGTCCTTGGTTGGTGGGTGATTCTGTCACGGTCGTCCTCCTCTTCATCTGAAGAGGAGAGGCGAGAAGGATCGGAGGACCAAGATGCGGCATGATACGTGTTCATGTTGAATGTTTAATTAAAGAAAGAACTGAACACTGAAACACTATACAAAAACAGTAAACAAAATAACAACCGTGAAGCTAATGCGAGCTGCGCTGAAACAAGCCATCAACATAGACAAACACCCACAAACAAACAGTGCAACCCAGGCTACCTAAGTATGATTCTCAATCAGAGACAACTAATGACACCTGCCTCTGATTGAGAACCATACTAGGCCGAAACATAGAAATGCCCCAAAACATAGAAAAACAAACATAGACTGCCCACCCAACTCACGCCCTGACCATACTAAATAAATACAAAACAAAGGAAACACAGGTCAGAACGTGACACTCAATTAGTTTGCTGGTCAGTTTGCTGATTTTCTCAAACGTGTACTGTTCACAACAACGTTTTTTCTCACCTCTGGATTATCCGGAGGGATAGAGCCAAGCTCCTCAGGGACTTTTTGCCATTGTGTTTCTGCTTTCTCCAGGAATTCCGGTCCTTGAGCCATCTCTTTGATTTCAGGAAAGTTTTAACATGGTAATGTCTTGAGGCTTCATCGGCTGGGTTGTGTTTGGAGTTCAAATACCTCCCCTGTTTTCCTTTCGATAGGTCACGGATCACAGAAACCCTATTAGCCACAAAGGAATGGAATCTCTTGGTATCGTTGAGGATGTGTTTTAGTACAGACTGTCTGTCTGTCCAGAAAGTTGACTGCTCGAGTTCAATCTGGAGCTCCAACCTTAAAATCCTGTCCACTCGCACCGCCAATGCTCCTGCGGCAAGTTCCAGTCTTGGGATTGTCATCTGCTTGAGTGGAGTCACCCTTGATTTCCCCAGCATGAATGCACCCTTGTTTTCCCCAGCATGAATGCGATGTGGACCTTTTCCATACCGTTTGTGAACATAAGGTAACTTGCCATGCCATAACCTTGTTCACTTGCGTCAGCTGTGCGGTCTTGACCTGACCAATGTTCTCAGGCATGCACCTGTCAATCTGGACAGCTGGTCCAGCTGAGAGCCATGTCTTCCATGAAATAGAGTGTTTTTCAGGGATGACTTCGTCCCATCCCAACTTTAGCTTGCAGAGCTCTTGAAGAATTTGCTTTGCCTTGAAGAGGAATGGGGCAAGGAAACCTAATGGATTGTAAACAGAGCTGACAGTTGAGAGAATACCTCTTCTTGTAAGGGGTCTGTTCTTGACAGTGACAGTGACTCAGAAGGTAAACACATCACTTTCTAGTTCCAGTTCGTCTTGGCTTTGTGTTCATCATGGATAGAAGCTAGCACAGTGCAACTGTCGCTGACCCACTTGGTCAACTTGAACCCATTTAATTTTTTTTGTTAGAGCGATTGCTTGTTCTTCGGTGGCCACTGATTTGAGGTTTCAACACACGTCTTCACTGTACTCTCACAGTTATCTTCTGCCATCTTTCGCAGTGCAAAGTTTGCACAACTTGGAGAGGATATGTCGCTGAAGAGATGTACCGTCATTATCTATTCCTTTACTCTTTTTTTAGTGTCACAATCTTACCACCATGGGAATCGCAGGAAGTCTAAGTCATCTTCATGGACACATATTTGATGGAACATTCCTTCGATGTCTGCCATCATGGCAATATGCTTGTGCCAAAATCTTAGCAAGACTTAGATGAGCGTGTTTGCCAGGTAAGGGCCTTGAAGGTGTTGTGTCTTTGGCATCATTAAATTGAAGTCTGTTATTTTATCAAATCAATTCTCTGTAGTTATTACTACGTGATTCAACTAATCATGTAAATGTAATTAACTAGGAAGTCGGGGCACCAAGGAAAATCTTAAGATTACAAAGTTATAATTTTCCTAATGTGTAACCTTTCAGATATTTGATTATCTGATCAATTAGTCTTCTAATTAATGAATTGTTCTTTACCTCAAGTTAGTCTCATTCCAAACGTCGTAAGTTGTTGGTTATCTTTCGACTCTGTCAATCACAACATTCTTATTGGCAGACTCGACAGCCTTGGTTTCTCAAATGATTGCCTCGCCTGGTTTACCAACTACTTCTCTGATAGAGTTCTTTGTGTCAAATCGGAGGGCCTGTTGTCCGGACCTCTGACAGTCTCTATGGGTGTGCCACAGGGTTCAATTCCCTAAGTGTCAAAGGAACTGAACCGAAAAGGAATGAAAGCATAAACAACAGATATACAAAATATAGTTCTCACACAAAAATAATCTAATTGGACTGTATTCAATATACGTCCAATGTCCTGGCAAAATGACTATCATGGCATTGTCTCTAATGTCAACACTAGGGTTTTCCTACTTGGTGTGTTGCTTAGGCACTATCCTAAGTTGATAACTATATGATACGTCTACAGCTGTAAGGCACTAGTTTTGGGTAGTCTACATGGATGACCTATGGACTTCTAGGGGAAAAAATGGTGAGTGCTGTAGCTGTAGAGTCAAAGGCTGGTATTTTGCTCTGACCCTTAAGTGATCCTAGCATAAATCCAAATTGGTTGTGCATGTGCATTTATGCTTACACAACCGCGCATGTCAAGGGAAGAAAATCAAGTATCCTGGCAGATTACAACTTGTTCAGAATGAGTCTGATGGAGTCAGGTAATTTTCAGGTCAATGCCTGGAGGTCCGTCAGAATTGGTGTCGAGGGAGTCTGTTGTGGTTTTACTACAGGTCACTGTGTCTTCCACTATTGTAGTGGCGATAGGTCTGAAGAATTATATTTCATAGCATATCCACGGAGGATCTAACCTCACGACGAAAGTACTCTTTAAGTATTGGACCAGTCGTACGTGGTGTGATCATGGTTCATGACTTCTAATAATTTTCCTCCTAAATGGAGGATTCTACTTATTAGTGGCATGTGTGTTAACCATTGGAATAGTGCACTGGAGATTCCCTTCCCCGTGTTGCACTCGGAGTGACTCCTAATTACTATGTCGCTGTTGTCAAGGGTAATTTGATTGGCTAGGTCTCTTACCTTACCCTAACCCTAACCCTAACCCTAACCCTAACCCCCCCCCCCCCCCCACCGGCCTCGATGAGGCTCATCATGGGTCTGGGCTACTATTCCCCCCCTTTGTGTCTCGGAACCCCCCACCAGCGAGTGGGGTTGGTGTCCGAGGCGCAAACGAAAAGGTCGGACCCTATGTAGGAGTTGTCAGGGGTTGTTATGAGAATGGCTGTAGCCTTTTAACCAAATCTCCTGGTGTTTGTGCTTCAAAATGCTCGGTGGCTGTCGAGGCCTGTCAGTCACCACCGCGTCCGTGTGTGGCAACCTCTTCAGTACCTGTGAACTGAGACGAGGATATCGGTCTGTGACATCGGAAAGTGTTTCACCAGTTGGAGTCGTCGGGTCAGTTGCTGGACTGACACCATTAGTGTCATTTTAAGGGGTGACAGTCCCCCACAAAGCAGAAGGTGTATCATCGGAAGCAGAGTATACTCTGTTTTTCTTGCTGAGATGGCCGCTGTGCTTGCGGAAGTGTCCGAAGGGCAAGAGAAGTTCATCTCAACTACTGTATTGCACGACTGCAAGGAGGAGGGAAGTTGCTCATTCACAGAGACGGCTGGCTCGAAATCATGAAAAGAATGGTCAATCAGGTTTGCTGATGGAATGTGTTGAGATACCGTAATATCTCCTTGGATCGGATTCTGCACCAAGAGGTTTCAAAACGTATTTTTCTCAAGGGGTGCTTTCGACAGATACACCTCGTGAATGACTGCGTTGCAGCTAGCGTTAGTGGAAGACAGTGTGGTCAGTGGAGAAGGCACTGTGGCCTGTGACCATACCTGGTTGGTTTTCCAATCCATCAGTGGGAGTAACTGATCCATTAAGTCTGCTCCAAGTAGCAGGGGTAGAGATTCGAGGCTGGTAACATACACAGGGTGAACGAGTGATATGTCCTGGAAGTGTAGTTTCAGCTTGACTCTCAATGTGAGAGGCGAGGTAGTCTGAGTGACCCCTCGAAGTGTAGTGTCGCATCGTTCCACTTTTAACCAATGTTGAGTTGGCTTCAAAGCTCTTTTGAGATCATCGAACTATGTTTGAGAGATGAGCGATATTGTCACTCATCAATTAGCGGATGACAATCAATTAGCGGATGACAAGTTAAGCAGTCCTCTAGGACTGTTTCCAGGTATGGGCGTTTAGATTCATGTTTAGTGGACATATTCCCCAAAAAGGAGTGGTCGTTCCCGACGATGTGATGTGCCATTTTTGTTCAAGGTGGAAGCAGATCGACATTTTGAGTGCGCTTAGCTTTAACGAAGCGTTTGACCTTTTTCTTCGCAACCTGTATCAGAGTATATAGACAAAGCCCGTGGGCTTGTTTCTTGATCAAGCGGGCCCTATCTTTAACCCTTTTCTCACATTCTTCTCACTTTAGTTCTTCACGTAGTGGAACTTCTGGAGAACATTGGTCTACATTTTGATCGTCCTTTAACCCTTTGTTACCCTTGTGCTCTGACACTTTGTGTGGGTTGGTTGCAGGAACGTAGCAAACAGGTTGATTGTAGCGGTAGTCGTTATGATGGCAACGTACTTTACAGTTATTTCGACCGCGGAGGTTATTGGAATCATGGTTTCGTGGTAGAAAACGTTGTTGTGCGTCATCTCTCAACGCTCCAATACCTGATAATGCACCCTCTAACTGGAGTGAGTGCTCCTGGTCAAACTTCAAAACCGAGTGGTCAGGGCTCTTAGCTTTGTGAACATTTGATGCCTCAAAAGCTGTGCTTGCAAGCTCTCTGAGTTGTAAGATAGGCAAGCCAACGTGGGCTGCAGGGCCCAAGTAGGTAATGAAGGTGGGATACATGTTCGACAGAAACATTTGTTTGAATGGTAACAGCTCTTCCATTCCTGTTTCAGTGAGTAAGCCAAAGTAAGCTGAACAAAGCCGATGATAATAAGCTTGTGGGAGTTCGTTCCAAACTTGTTTGATGGTGTTATAGCCAGTGAGCTATCGCGTTTGCGAGTCGCAGAACCACTGAATTCTCATTTCAAAGCTGTGGCAAGTTTAGCATAGTCATTTAGCACGTGTTTCTGTTTCTGTAGACGAATGAACCTTGTCACGTGTCTATTCAATGTTTGCTTCAACAGGTAAACCCTGTCAGAACCCGTAGCATTTGGGTAGTCATCCAACTCGTCCTCTATGTCAGCTAGGAACGTCTCAGTATCGTTTGGCTGACCTGAAACGGGGTCAAAGGTGGGGAAATTCTTGACGTGTTTGTCAAGTTATTCCGTGCCAAGTGGGCGGAGAGGGTTGGCTTCCTCCTGTGGGGAAATTGGGGCCGAAAGGCCAAAAGGAGAAGCCAAGCTTTATTGTTGTTGGCCAAGTGGCGCCATATTACTCAGTGCCGAATGGCCAAGAGGAGAAGACTGAGGGACACATGAGGGAGGTAAAGTCTGAAACCTATCGTATTTACTCCTGTGAGTACAGGGCTCCGGTTGCTTGGATGGGTAGTCAAGCTGTAGAGCGCGACCATTCTGGACTTCCTCCAGATGGTACCTAAGGGTGGTATTCTTCTGCATTGCAGAGTCCACTTGAGCACTTAGAGTACTGATTTTGGACACGTAGTGTCGCACTTGCTCCTTTCGGTCTCAAACTTATCTGTCATGGTATGCAGATAGAGGACTTGAGTACGGAGAGAGATATTCAGTGATGAGATCTCCTCCGCTTGCTTAGAAATCAATATTTCCATTTTCATCACCTGACTTCTCTCATCATTCATTTGGTCAGCGACTTCAATGAGTTCTGCTGACTAGCCATCCAACTTAGTCATTGTGTTCATTAACTGATCGTCTTTGGTCTGCAGCGTTTTGAGTAGAACCGTGTTACTTTGAGTAACGTTCAACTAAACTGCATGCATGTTATCAAGTTGAGCGCTCCTGTTTGTAGATAACTCTTCAGATTTATCTAGTTTGGCGTGAACATCATTGTATTGTCATCTCCTTGTTCGGGCAGGGCTCGGCGGTCGGCGTCGCCGGTCTACTAGCCATCACCGATCCATTTCTCCTTTTCCGTTTGTTTTGTCTTTGGTTCATTCACACCTGGTTTTTATTTGCTTTAATATCTGTGTGTATATTTTCCCCTGTTTCCCCGCTTAGGTTTGTGCGGGATTATTGTTCATGTTGCTCGTTGAGGTTTTTTTCCTCAGTTTCTTTACGTGTACCGTGTCTTAAGTATAGTAAGGAGCGTTGTTTTTCTCCTTCCGTGAGTAACTGTGTGTTCCCATGTCTTGGGCATTTATGGACATTGTACCTGTACCGTTTTGGGACTTCCCTATTAAAGACGCTACATTGACATCTCTGCTCTCCTGCGCTTGACCCCTTAACTACCTTCAGTACCATTACGCAACACGTATTTAGTTTTGGCGAAATCGAGTTGTTCCTGTAGCATATGATTTTGTTCCTGTAGAAGATGATTTTCTTGAAGAGCTTGTGCTTGTTCATCGTCATACGTTTTTGCAATTACATTTAATGTGTCACCTTCTACATTGCCAAAGCTGTTGGTACGACTCTCCTGCCTCATTGTGCATTCCAGAATTTCAGTACAAAATGTTGCTGAGCTACCAGAATCGAGAAACACATAGCTTAACACATGTAGCAGTGTAATGTTGTTCTCCTAGATTATGCACTAAGTTGCACACAAGGACCAGTTCAAATTGGCCAGGTCAAGAGGGGATGTTAATAATTTGATAATAATAATAATAATTCAGAGTACACTTTTTATTTCCTTACAGCTGCATAGCTAATGTGATTTTTTTTGAGTGCACACTTTTCATATCTACTGTATATTGTAAATACACTTGAATGTAAAAGTTTTGTATATTTTGGTTTGGTTCGTCATGGGGTATCTGTGTTACTGAACCCTCCTATTGTTCTCTCTTGCCTGACAGATCTCAACCCCATAGAAATCTTTGGAGGGAGTTGAAAGTCCGTGTTGCCCAGCAACAGCCCCAAAACATCACTGCTCTAGAGGAGATCTGAATGGAGGAATGGGCCAAAATACCAGCAACTGTGTGTGAAAACCTTGTGAAGACTTACAGAAAACGTTTGACTTCTGTCATTGTATTGAGATAAACTTCTGTTATTGACCAAATACTTATTTTCCACCATAATTTGCAAGTAAATTCATTAAAAATCCTACAATGTGATTTTCTGGATTTTTTTCTCATTTTGTCTGTCATAGTTGAAGTGTACCTATGATGAAAATTACAGGCCTCTCTCATCTTTTTAAGTGGGAGAACTTGCACAATTGGTGGCTGACTAAATACTTTTTTGCCCCACTGTATGTATTTTTTTTGGTCCGATCTATGTTGTATATCATTTTACTTGTATTGTATTATATTGTGGTGTGCTGTTGTGCACTGAATGTGTGCACGCAGCATGTGTTATTTATTTTTGGTTGCTCTCTCTTGCCTTACCTTCAGTTAGCGAGGTGCCTGAGAGCTGTGACTGTGCAAAGGGCTAACATCTTTTACATTGTCTCTTCGTGCGCAGGACAAATAAAAATCCAACAAGCAGACCTCCAGTTGTGGCAGTGTCCTCATTAAATTGCACAACGCAGAATGAACCACGCTACACACAGACGTGCTTCCATTTACATCTTTACTTAAACTGGCACAATTCCAAGTACACAATCTGTTCTTGTATATTATTTGCTTAAGTGTCCTCTCATCAAACAGCTGAAACAAAGGCCTAATAATCACAGAAACTCAACCTTGGCTTTGTGTGGCTGTGCCTTCACCTACTGGCAGTCGACCAATGCATGTTAACCAGCACAAAATACACAAAAGATACTAGGAGCATCAGAAGGGTTAGTGCCTGGTCTTTTTTACTTTCACTGTTCTTTTAAATGTTTTTCAGAGTCGCAATCGGCCACTCCAGCTACTGCAGTGGCAAAGCTGCTTCCCCTGCTCTTTAAAGGTTTTTCAGAGTCGCAATCGGCCACTCCAGCTACTGCAGTGGCAAAGCTGCTTCCCCTACTCTTTAAAGGTTTTTCAGAGTCGCAATCGGCCACTCCAGCTACTGCAGTGGCAAAGCTGCTTCCTCTACTCTTTAAAGGTTTTTCAGAGTCGCAATCGGCCACTCCAGCTACTGCAGTGGCAAAGCTGCTTCCCCTACTCTTTCAAGGTTTTTCAGAGTCGCAATCGGCCACTACAGCTACTGATGTGGCAAAGCTGCTTCCCCTACTCTTTAAAGGTTTTTCAGAGTCGCAATCGGCCACTCCAGCTACTGATGTGGCAAAGCTGCTTCCCCTGCTCTTGGACTTGAACTGCTGTGTAAAGTCTGCTGCTATTTTGTTTTTCAAAAACCTTTTGTTGGACAGGGGATCTTGAATATCTCCATACAACGTATCCTGCAATGTTTGGGTCTGTTTCTCCATGAACATCACAAGGTCACTGAACTGGGCCCTCAGGTGGCTTCTCTCTAAAATATCACATGCTGTAGACCTCCATTTTTCCCTTAGTTTATAGGGAAGTTTCGACGTTAAGTTGGAGGGTATATTAAGCTCTTCCATGTTCTGTAGGTCTTGCATAGCGTTAGAGTGTATAGCCACCAAGCCCCTTTCCACCATCCTGTTTGATGTTTGTCCAGTTCCAAACCTTTTCCATGTAAGCAGTGGTGGCTGTGGTTTCATTACCCAAGTGTTCCTTTAATTAACAACCTCTTAGCCTCTGCATAGCCTCTTCTGGCTTCCATATGCAGACAACTGCAGACCGGATCCTTGGGCTGACCAGAGGTGTACTGTTCCAGGTAATAGAGCCTATCCTGGTGGCTGCTTGTCTTATCCTCTATGCCATGCTCAAATGCACACTTAAATGGCCTAAATTTTAGAGGGCCACCGTCGAACACGGGTATATCTTAGGGAGTATTGCCTGTTTGTTATGTAGTATAGGGAGGTCAGCAATTTCATTCTGCCTTTGCATGACAGTAGAGAGGTTATCATGGCTGGTATTATGGCTGATACCCACAGTGTTGATTCTGTGTTGATTGCTAAACCTTGATGAAGGGTGTGGTTTATGACTGTTTTCGGAATGGGTTTTGATGGTTTTGTTGTCTCTTGTAAAACCCTTTGTAGTGGATCTTTGTTGTCTCTTTCTGTAAAACCCTTCGTAGTGGGTTCTTTTGGAACTGCACCTAATCCTGAAAGCTCAACAGGTGATGGTTCAGCTTCCTAAAATACCTTGGGATCCTGGTTCTCAAAATAGGAGTTAATTCAGCATGGGATTGAGAAATTGACTTAAAACTCTCCAGGACCTTCAGTCTGACAATTTAAGTTGCTCTGTCCGTTTCCAGTTCCATTTTTTCCATCCTAGCATTGAGCTTTCTGTTGTTCCAGTTGAGCTTTCTCCAGTTCCAATGCATGCTTGCCCTGTTATGACGGTTGCGAGTGAGTAGAACTGCTCCCACTGCCTCAACTTTTAGGTGTGCAGAGGACACTGAGGGTGATGCAGCTGCCATGTGGGTTCAATTAGTGTTTTTGGTTCCTGTTCAGCATTTTTCCATATTTACACCTCTTTCAGGAAATGTTAATAAATCCTCATTCTTGATTGATAATAGTTAATGCTCTCCTGTTTCTTTTCCTCCTCTGTGACCAGCTCTAGCACAGATTCATGAGCATTCTTAAAGTAATTGAGAACAACATCAATTTGTGACTAGGGTGGGCATTCTATGTTCCTTTTTCTATGTTTTTGTATTTCTTTGTTTTTGGCCGGGTATGGTTCTCAATCAGGGACAGCTGTCTATTATTGTCTCTGATTGAGAACCATACTCAGGAAGCTCTTGCCCACATGGGTTTTGTGGTTAGTTGCTTTCTGTTTTGTACCTCACGGAGCTGTTTCGGTTGTTCTTTTTTTTTTAACCTTGTATCTAGTGTTCAGTTCTATTTCATAAACGACGAACACGTGCTGCGCTTTGGTCCTCACCTTCTTCCACCAACAGCCATTACAATCAAATGCTTCAAGACCCTCATTCACAGTTTCAAAATGTCCTCCATCAACAAGAATAATTTTATTGCATTCATTTTGCGTACACACTCCAAGTTTGCTTCTCCGGGCTGCATAGAGTGAATTTAAATGCTCCTTGCCCTCTCCAGTTGGGTCTTATTTGGGATTTAATCCGGCATCATTCACTTTTAATTCTCTCAATTTACAATGACACAGTTGTTGATAATTGTTAAACGTAATGCTCCTTTAGACCTCTTTTAATGCTTAAAACACAGTCATCCGTTTCAGCATATTGACCCATTTTGCTTTGAACATGTGCAAGTTTGGCATTTTTAGATGCATTAAACATGTCATCCCATTATAGGCTTTGTCCCCTTTATTTACATTTTAACACACAGTATCTTTAGATCGTTTAGTTGAGTCCCATTGATGCATTGCATTTCCACTTTAAGGCTAATAGTGGACTTCGATTCGGCTACATTGTGCATTGTGCATGTGTTACGCAAAGTTACGCAAACTCAAATGTTTCAATTTCAACACATTTCCACACCCATTGTTACATTGCTACATTCGCCAGACTTAATGATATTTCCTCACCATTCATACATGGAACAATAATTGTATCTTAATCAGTGTACTGACTCCAAAGCATGGCTCGCAGGCTACAAAGCATATTTCTATGCGCACTATGGCGTGTGGCTCCTATTATGCACAACCAGAATGACAGAGACATAACCCAGGAAATATGAACAAAGAAAACCAGGCATTGAATTAAATAAACAGAACTTCTACCTCATGAATCTTGCAAATGTTCATGTGCACAATAAACATTGCACCCACTCAGAGGGTAGGAATTGGTCAAATGTATCATATCAAACATGAAACAACTTGATTGACAGTTTGATGGTTCAATCAGAGGGCCGGGTATGCCTTTCACTAGCCACTCTGTTGCACATTTTGTTTTGCAAGGGTGATGCTGTGGCTACGGTCTCTGGCTGTGTGGATTATAATCCATGAAAACTGTGCCACAAAATGAGTGACAAAACATTACATAACCTAATTTGAAGTCAAAGTCCTGAGTCTTGAGGCTCTAAGTCCAAGTTAAGTCTCAAGTTATTTTTATTTTCTATCAAGTCGAAACTCAAATCATAAAATGTCTGACTCTGCTGGGTGCACAGAAGTCAAGTCAATGAGTATGAGCAAGTCTTTAAGGTAGGTGAGAGTGTGTTTGTGTACATAATGGTTCCAAAAGGGTTCTTTGGCTAGGAGAAGTGAGGCAAGAATTTGAGTAATGTGTTCAGTTTTTGCCCATCCATGTTTTGTATGAGTTGGAGATTATTCAGAGTGGGAGAGGTAGAATAACGCAAGTGAAAGTAGCTTTCAGATTTTTGCTATGTTCCTTAGATGAGAAAAGCTTAAGTCACAGATGGCTATAGCTACAGTGTTTAGAGCACCAGACATAATAGTATAGGGAGTGCACATACCAAATAATATCTGATCAGGTAAGAATTGCAGCCTCAGAAAAAGGGCAAGTGTAAAAAACTATAAATACATTAAGGGCTCTATTAAATCAGATCCGCTTTAGTGAACATCCACATAGCGGTTGTTTTGGCAGTGTCGGCGGTGGAACTGCATTAGAGCTGTCAAATCCACAAGTGGCTCCTGGGATTATACCTAAAGTGGACATGTGACTCCGTGGCTGCACGGAGTCACATTACGAGAAGTCCCATGCAGCCTTGTTTACATGTTGGAACACTGGAATGTGAGATGTAATCTACACCTCGATTAGGCTTATAGAAATGTTCATTATTTTCAAGTTGAGCATAATTATTTCTATATAGCCTACACATTCTTGTTCTGAACTTCTAAAGTGAGTGGGACGGGTGTGGCTTCATGAAAATGATCAAGAGTAGCTGATCACCGATTTTGACAGCTCCAATGCAGTTACCCCTCCGACGCCAAAACATTGGCTATGCGGGTGTCGGCAATCGCCGGTTAATGGTTCATCTGATTGAAACTAGGCCTAAAAGTTTCAACATTTCAGACTCGAAAACAACAACATGAAGTGAAAACTGTGCAGGGGTTCACATACTTTCTCTCCTCACTGTACATTTGGTTTTATGAGTGGCAAACAATGTTAAATCTAAACATACAGTACAGTTCCCTTCTCTAAAGAACTCTGCGATTATAAACATTTCTCAAGTGTAGATTTTGCTTCAAGGATTTGTCTCTAAACATCAGTGAAGATCCCCAAATGGACCCCAGAGAGAGGGGGACCCTCCACCTTCCTCTACTGACACGCATGGTCTGAGTATGTGGGGAGATGCAGGTGGAGGGTCCCCCTCTGACCGTACAGGGTATAGTAGTGGATGTCCTTCCACTCTGAAAAGACTACACTGCAAACGTTGCGTTACATCAACCAATGGTTGTGTGCTACATTATCTACTGGGCAGTCAGTATCAGATTGCTATATCACATGATGTGGATGAAATGTGAGACACCTATCCTATTCATTGTGAGATCTGGCATGCGTCTGCAATGTAGTTGGCCTGGAACTCAGCCATTTACTGTAATGTTTCTCATTTGCATACGCAGTGTGGGTATCAACTCTCATCTCATGGGTCGTGTTTCAGATGTGGCCTCAGGGAGGAGTTTGGTATGCTCATCAGTTCCTCTGTGTTCTTGACCCTAGAGTGAAACGTGTAACAAGTTCAGCAGGACAGCATGTGAAGGATCAATATCACTAAACCAATGTCCAATAGAGTTAGTAAGTGTGGTGATGAACAGAACACAATGCAGCATTGCACATTTTCGTGTTCTGTATACTGAGAACACAGGCGTCTGGTGGCACCTTAATTGGGGAGGACCGGCTCATAGTAATGGCTGGAACGGAATAAATGGAATGGTATCGAAACACATCGAACACATGGTTTCCATGTGTCTGATACCATTCCATTCACTCCATTCCGGACATTATTATGAGTCATCCTCCCCTCAGCAGCCTCCTGTGACTGAGAACTTGTTTTTGATAGTGTGTATATGCTAAGGGTGTGTACTGGAGGCGAAGTCAGGTGCAGGAGAGCAGAGTGTAGTTAACAGGCGCACTTTTTATTCCGGTCCAAACGAAAGCACATAAGTACATATAACGTGGTCAAAACACGGAACATAAACAAAAGTCTGGCGCGTAACAATACCCACATAACATCACAATTTCACACAAAGACATGGAGGGGAACAGGGGACTAAATACGTTCAGTGTGATAGGGAATGAAAACCAGGTGTGCATGGAACAAGACAAAACAAATGGACATATGAAAAATGGAGCGCCGATGGCTAGAAAGCCGGTGACGTCGATCGCCGATCGCCGCCCGAAAAAGGAGAGGAGCCGACTTCGGCGGAAGTCGTGACAATATAGTGTATGATTCTGTTTGAGCTTTTTTCCTGGGACTATGAAGGTCCACTGTGGCCCCTGAACGTATACTTAACGCATGTCTATTAATAAAAAGGTTTTTCCAAATATGGCATGGCTTCCTGTTGTGTCCACAATAGAATGTACTGATGTGTCTTTTAATATGGCATTAAAGGCTCTGTGTTCATTACATCAATGAGCTTGATTTGAATAAATATGAATAAAATGTCTGTAGAACTTAGTGTTTCATTATCTTCTGTCTGTTGAGTTTTGCTACTAAAAGTGTTTAATAATGCTATTATGACATATTCAATGCAATATGTCTTTCTCCACCTGTACCTAATACCACAAAATATTGAAAACAGTAGATAACACCTCCACATGTTACTGAGGAGGACAGGGAGCAGTTGGAGAGAGAATGAGGGTTTATGTTTATACAGGTGGCAGTGTTTCCAAAATGGTGGATGAGGAATGGGGTCACGACTGATGTGAGTCACCCTGGCTAAAGCCAAAAGTATGGTAGAAAATACAAGTTGCAGTCAAAAGTGACAACAATGCAGACAAAAAGACGTGGTGGAGCACTGGAGGGTCACAGACGTTGTCGTTCAGCACTCCATGTCTGCGACCCACCCAGACACTTGTCTTTTCTACCAAATAATTGGGCTTAAAGATGTGTTTATTTGATGGGTTAGTTGGAAATGTATAAACCCCTGTAAAGGTGTGCTGTTGGAAATGTATGAGATTATAGCACCACAACCATTTCTCAAGTGTGGGTTTTTCTGTAAGGACTTGTCTCTGAATATCAGTGAAGAATCCCAGATAGACAACAGAGTGGGGGACCCTCCGTCTTCCTATACCCAAATAATGGGTCTGATAGTACAGGGAAGACAGAGACATGAGCATCTCATATCACTACTGTAGTGGCTGTCCTCCAACACTAGATGGTAATCTTTGCACTATGAAACCCATGGTCTTCTCCACCATCACACATGAACTGTTTCTAATTTACACACACACACACTTTCATCTCATGTGTCATGTCTCATGGGTAATAGGCCAATCAGGTGTGACCTCAGGGGAGGAATCAGGTATGCTCATCAGTTCCCCTGTGTTCTTGACCCTACGTGAAATGTGTTACAGGTTCAGCAGAACAGTATGTGAATGATCAATACCCCTGAACAAGGCAGTTCCTGTTCCTAGGCCGTCATTGAAAACAAGAATAACTGACCTAGTTAAATAAAGGTCAAATAAAACTAAGTGTTGATGAACTAACAGAGTTAGTAAGTGGTGATGAACAGAACATATCACGTTTTTATTGTTCTGTACACTGAGAATCTGTGTATGATAGTGTGTATAGTGTATGATTCTGTTTTAGCTCTTGACTTGGGACTAAATGGCTCACACTGACACATGAACATATTCTCAACTATGGTATGTAAATAAGACCACATACTGAAAGGTTTTTCCAAATATGTTATGGCTTCCTCGTGCGTTAAGTCAACAGTACTGGTGTGTCTTCAAATATGGCATAAAAGGCTCTTTGTTTGTTATGTCAACGAGCCTGATTTGAATAAAAGTTCATCACACTCATATGGAAGAATAATATAGACATCTAATACAGTACATGTTTAAGCCTTATATGTACAAACATATATGGACATATTACAAAATTGGCAGTTTCCATATACAGTACCAATCATAACTTTGGAAACCTACCTGTACTCATTCAAGGGTTTTTCTTGATTTTTACTATTTTCTACATTGTAGAATAATAGTGAAGACATCAAAACTATGAAATAACACATATGGAATCATGTAGTAACCAAAAAAGTGTTAAATCAAAATATTTGTTTAATTCTTCAAATTAGCCACCCTTTGCCTTGATGACAGCTTTGCACACTCTTGGCATTCTCTCAACAAGCTTCATGAGGTAGTCATCTGCAATACATTTCAATTAACAGGTGTGCCTTGTTAAAAGTTCATTTGTGGAATTTATTTCCTTCTTAATGCGTTTGAGCCAATCAGTTGTGTTGTGACAAGGTAGGGGTAGTATAGGACGCCATTGTAAATAATAATTTGTTCTTAACTGACTTGCCTAGTTAAATAAAGGTAAATATATATATGAAAAATACAGAAGATGGCAAGAATAGCTGAAATAAGCATAGAGAAACGACAGTCCATCATTACTTTAAGACAATCCGGAAAATGTCAAGAACTTTAAAAGTTTCTTCAAGTTCAGTCGCAAAAACCGTCAAGCACTATGATGAAACTGGCTTTCATGAGGACCACCACAGGAAAGGAAGACCCAGAGTTACCTCTGCCCGCAGAGGATAAGTTCATTTGAGTTACCAGCCCCAGAAATTGCAGCCCAAATAAATGCTTTACAGAGTTCAAGTAACAGACACATCTCAACATCAACTGTTCAGAGGAGACTGCATCTGCATGAATCAGGCTGAATTGCTGCAAAGAAACCACTACTTAAGGACACCAATAAGAAGAAGAGACTTGCTTGAGCCAAGAAACATGAGCATTGGGCATTAGACCGGTGGAAGTTCGAGATTTTTGGTTCCAACCGCCATGTCTTTGTGAGACGCAGAGTAGGTAAACTGATGATCTCTGCGTGTGTGGTTCCCACCGTGAAGCATGAAGGAGGAGGTGTGATGATGTGGGGTTGCTTTGCTGTTGACCCTGTCAGTGATTTATTTAGAATTCAAGGCACACTTAACCAGCATGGCTACCACAGCATTCTGCAGCGATACGCCATCCCATCTGGTTTGCGCTTAGTAGGACATTTGGTTTTCAACAGGACAATGACCCATCACACCTCCAGGCTGTATAAGGCCTATTTGACAAAGAGTGTGGAGAGTGAGGGAGTGCTGCATCAGATAACCTGGCCCCCACAATCACCCAACCTCAACCCATTTGAGATGGTTTGGGATGAGTTGGACCGCAGAGTGAAGGACAAGCAGCAAACAAATGCTCAGCATATGTGGGAACTCCTTCAAGAATGTTGGAAAAGCATTCCAGGTGAAGCTGGTTGAGAGAATGCCAAGAGTTTCCAAAGCTGTCATCAAGGCAAAGGGTGGCTACTTTGAAGAATCTCAAATATAAAATAGATTTCGATTTGATTAACACTTTTTGGGTTACTTTGTGATTCCATAACTATTATTTCATGGTTTTGATGTCTTCAATATTTTTTTTACAGTGTAGAAAATAGTAAAATAAAGAAAAAATCTAATAAGTACTGTAGGTGTGTCCAAACTTTTGACTAGTACTGTATTTCTAAATATATGTTTATATATTTAAATATATGTTGTGGAAATACATTTTGACAGTATGCTGTGGTTGCTAGTAAAGTACATTCCAACATATATTTCATAAATATATGTTGGCATGTATTTTAATGAATGGAAAATGTTGCTTTTTACCTTACATGCAATAGCTGGCTACATTCAAATTCAATGCATGAAATTATAAAGTTCACTAAATCACAATAGCATGCTATGGTATACTTTAAAAAGTTTGAATGAATGACTCATGACAACTAAATGAGTGCTTTAAAGAATCTAAATATTTTTGCTCAATTAAGTTGGTGAATATTGGGGGAAGTCACTGGAAGGTGGCATCTGAAACACATTAGAATCTCCAAATTACCTCTGTAACATCTGCAGATCTGCAGATTACGTCACCTTCAGTGTCCATTTTCAGACTCACAAGTTGACAGGTGGATAATGCGGAGACACAGTCAGTGAAAACATTCCACACAAGATAAAGAATAAATAAAGGGTTCATGTTCATGAACACATTTTATGTCAATGGAAACTAGCTTAAATTAGGCAGTTGAGGCTCCAGACCAGAAGGATCTACTGGTTTATTTTTGCTACAAATAAACCAAATCAAACTGTATTTGTCACATGCACCAAATACAACAGGTGAACCGTGAAATGCTTACTTACAAGCCCTTAACCGACATTGCAGTTCAAGAAAGAGTTAAGAACATTTTTACTAAAGTAAAAATGTATAAAAAGTAACACAATAAAATAACAATAATGAGGCTATATTAGAGGGGGTACCGATACCGAGTCAATGTTTGGTGGTACAGGTTAGTCGAGGTAATGTGTACATGTAGGTAGGGGTGAAGTGAGTATGCACAGATGATAATCAGTGAGTAGCAGCAATGTGAAAAACAAATATCGGGGGTCAATGTAAATAGTCCGGTGACTATTTGATTAATTGTTCAGCAGTCATGCGCTCCGGTACCGCTTGCCGTGCAGTAGCAGAGAGAACATTCTATGACTTGGGTGACTTTGGCAATTGGCAATTTCTTTGGCAATTTTTTGGCAATTTTTTGGGCTTTCCTCTGACACCATCTAGTATATACTGTAGGTCCTGGATTTCAAAAAAGCTTAGCCCCACTGATGTACTAGGCCGTAGGCACTACCCTCTGTAGTTTGTTGGTGATGTGGACATCAAGGAACTTGAATCTCTCGACCCACTCCGCTGCAGCCACATCAATGTTAATGGTGGCCTGTTCGGCCCGCCTTTTCCTGTAGTCCACGATCAGCTCCTTTGTCTTTCTCAAATTGAGTGAGCGGTTGTTGTCCTAGCACCACACTGCCAGGTCTCTGACCCCTTCCTTATAGGCTGTCTCATCATTGTCAGTGATCAGGCCTACCACTGTTGTGTTGTCAGCAAACTTAATTATGGTGTTGGATTCGTGTTTGGCCATGCAGTTGTGGGTGAACAGAGAGTACAGGAGGGGACTAAGAACACACCCCTGAGGGGCCACAGTGTTGAGGATCAGCGTGGCCGACGTGTTTTTGCCTACCCATACCCCCTGCGGGCGGCCCAGGTGGTATGTGAACAGCATTCTCACACACAGTTGAAGTCGGAAGTTTACATACACCTTAGCCAAATACATTTAAACTCAGTTTTTTCACAATTCCTGACATTTAATCCTAGGAAAAATTCCCTGTCTTAGGTCAGTTAGGATCACAACTTTATTTTATTATTCTGAAATGTCAGAATAATATTTGAGAAAATTATTTCTTTCAGCTTTTATTTCTTTCATCAAATACCCAGTGGGGTCAGAAGTTTACATACACTCAATTTGTTTTTGGTAGCATTGCCTTAACATTGTTTAACTTGGGTCAAACATTTTGGGTAGCCTTCCACAAGCTTCCCACAATAAGTTGGGTTAAATTTGGCCCATTCCTCCTGACAGAGCTGGTGTAACTCAGTCAGGTTTGTAGGCCTCCTTGCTCGCACACGCTTTTTCAGTTCTGCCCACAAATTTTCTATGGGATTGAGGTCAGGGCTTTGTGACGGCCACTCTAATTCCTTGACTTCGTTGTCCTTAAGCCATTTTGCCACAACTAAATATGCTTGGGGTCATTGTTCATTTGGAAGACCCATTTGTGACCAAGCTTTAACTTCCTGACTGATGTCTTGAGATGTTGCTTCAATATATCTACATAGTTTTCCTGCCTCATGTATTTGGTGAAGTGCACCAATCCCTCCTGCAGCAAAGCACCCACACAACATGATGCTGCCACCCCCGTGCTTCACTGTTGGGATGTTCTTTGGGTTGCAAACCTCCCCCTTTTTCCTGCAAACATAACGATGGTCACTATGGCCAAAGAGTTATATTTTTGTTTCATCAGACCAGAGGACATTTCTCCAAAAAGTACAATCTTTGTCCCCATGAGCAGTTGCAAACCGTAGTCTGGCTTTTTTATGGTGGTTTTGGAGCAATGGCTTCTTCCTTGCTGAGCGGCCTTTCAGGTTATGTCGATATAGAACTTGTTTTATTGTGGATATAGATACTTTTGTACCTGTTTCCTCCAGCATCTTCACAAGGTCCTTTGCTATTGTTCTGGGATTGATTTGCACTTTTCGCACCAAAGTACGTTCATCTCTAGGAGACAGAACGCGTCTCCTTCCTGAGCGGTATGACGGCTGCGTTGTCCCATGGTGTTTATACTTGCGTACTATTGTTTGTACAGATGAACGTGGTACCATCAGGCGTTTGGAAATTGCTCCCAAGGATGAACCGGACTTGTGAAGGTCTACAAATGTTTTTCTGAGGTCTTGACCAATTTATTTGGATTTTCCTATGATGTCAAGCAAAGAGGCACTGAGTTTGAAGGTAGGCCTTGAAATACATCCACAGGTACACCTCCAATTGACTCAAATTATGTCAATTAGCCTATCAGAAGCTTCTAAAGCCATGACATCGTTTTCTGGAATGTCCTAACCAAACTATAGTTTGTCAACAAGAAATTTGTGGAGTGGTTGAAAAACAAGTTTTAATGACTCCAACCTAAGTGTATGTAAACTTCCGACTTCAACTGTAAATAAATGCCTGGAATATTTCAATTTCGGCGAATCTCTGATAAAATGGGTTTAAGATATTTATAGTAATCTTAGAGGTAAAATAGTAAATAATGGCTACTAAAGTTTAAACTGTCAAGAGGAGTAAATCAAGGTTGTCCACTATTAGCATATATATTGATTATGGCCATCGAAATGTTAGCTGTTAAAATCAGATCCAACAGTATTATATCAAGGGATTAGAAATCCAGGGCTTTAAATCAAAGGTGTTATTGTACGCTGATGATTAATGTTGTCTTTTAAATCCACAATTTGGGTCCCTCCACAGCCGTATAGAGGATCTAGTTGCAACCACAACCACAAATTACGTATTGTATCACTAAAAAATACAACTTTTACAATACCTTGTAGTTTACCAATAAAATGGTCTGACGGTGATGTGGACATACTCTGTATACATATCCCGAAATAAAGAAATGATCTCACTCCATACATTTTTAATAGAAAGTTAGCAAAAACGTACATGATCTTGCTACCATGGAAAGGAAAATACCTGTATATTTGTGGAAAAATCACCCTGATTAACTCAGTTTACCTACGACAGGTGACCTGTTTCTTTTATTATATGACCAAACATTTTTTCCATTTTATTTGGAATGGCAAGCCAGACAAAATTAAAAGGGCTTATTTACTTAATTAATATGAATTCGGAAAGCAGAAATTATTAAATATTAAAGCATTAGACCTCTCACTAAAGGCGTCAGTCATACAAAAGTAGGTTCAGAACTTTTATGAAACAGCACAGTTTAAAATATATGGCTAAGTGAAATCAAACTTGATGGACATCAGAAATAGATGGGAGAGGTTGAGGGCAGAGGTATAACTGTTGTAAAATAGATTGTGTCTGTACAATGCATATAGTATGTACAGTATAAGCTGAAAGTAGAAGTATTAGTGTTGTGGATCACTAGTTTACTCCAATTATGGGAGGGGTGGTAGGGTGAGTGGAAAATAATAAAGGACATTAGATTTTAAAAGATATGTGTATATATTATACATTACACTACCGTTCAAAAGTTTGGGGTATCTTAGAAATGTCCTTGTTTTTGAAAGAAAATACAATTTTTTTGTCCATTAAAATAACATCAAATTGATCAGAAATACAGCGCAGACATTGTCAATGTTGTAAGTGACTATTGTAGCTGGAAACAGCTGATTTTCAATGGAATATCTACATAGGCATACAGAGGCCATAAGCACACAGCCAAGACAACGCAAGTCCCATGTTTCATGAGCTAAAATAATAGATCCCAGAAATATTCCATATCCACAACAATCCAATTTCTCTCAAATTTCGTGGACAAATGTGTTTACATGCCTGTTATTGAGCATTTCTCCTTTAATCTTCTACCTGACACGTGTGGCATATCAAGAAGTTGATTAAACAGCATGATCATTACACAGGTGCACCTTGTGCTTGGGACAATAAAAGGCCACTCTAAAATGTGCAGTTTTGTCACACAACTCAATGCCACAGATGTCCCAAGTTTTGTGGGAGCGTGCAGTTGGCATGCTGACTGCAGGAATGTACACCAGAGCTGTTCCCAGAGAATTGAACATTCATTTCTCTACCATAAGCTGACTCCAACGTCCTTTTAGAGCAGTACATCCAACCGGGCCTCACAACCACAGACCATGTGCTACCCTGCCAGCCCAGGAACTTCTTCACCAGCCACCCAGACAGCTGATGAAACTGAGGAGTATTTCTGTCTGTGATAAATACCTTTTGTGGGGCAAATTCTTATTGACTTGGCCTGGCTCCCCAATGAGTGGGGGATCTATGGATTTCACATCAATAAATTCATTAGGCCACGATCTTTGGATTTCACATGACTGGGCGGGGGCGCAGCCATGGGTGGGCCTGGGAGGGCATTGGGGAACCAGGCCCACCCATGGCTGCGCCCCCGCCCAGTCATGTGAAATCCAAAGATCGTGGCCTAATGAATTTATTGACTGATATCCTTATATGAACTGTAACTCAGCAACATTTTTGAAATTGTTGCATGTTGCGTTTATATTTTTAGTCAGCATAAACACAGAGGGGAGTGTATATATAGCATAAGAAAAGCCTATAGTTTATCATATAAATGCCTATAGTTAGCTGTAAGATCCTCATTTGTGCATACTTTATGCCTTTTCCATAACTATATTTGAAAATCTCCAAGCCTTTCAAGTCAACCTCTAATCCTTTACAGCTGTCTTTGTACTATGGTTGATGTGCTTCAGGCGAACACACGGGCATCACCAACACTGATGCCAGGGATAGGGCCTTTTGGATCTGGATGTAATGACTCCCTAACCATTTTATCACTGTAAACTGTATCAGGGTTGGGGTCAATTCCATTCCAGACAATTCAATAAGTACACTTCAATTCCAATTCCAATTCTCTTCAATGCTTTTCAATTAAGAAATGTTGGACATGGAATTTGAGTTGACTGGAAGATGATGGTGGTGGTGATGATGATGATGAATTGCCAGATGAATTGCCAGAGAAACCATAACATTGATCAGCCTAAATCTTCCCTTACTCAGTGATACACACAATACCATGGCTTTGCTGACAAAAAAAACGGATTACTTTACCTTTACCTGGCCACACCCCTCTCTCTCCCTCAGCTTCCTTCTGATCCGCAGTACATTCGTGCTAAACAGCCCAGGGTAATATTTGAGTTGCCTAATAAGTTAGCATGGAGTCAATGCCAACACCATTGGAGGCTGATTCTAGTTCGAGTAGTTTGGATTTGTAGTTCTAGATATGAGCTGCATGTTAATGACTACTGCGCCCAGGCACATCTACAACATAAGGTCTGGCGTGGAGCCAGAGAGAGGCGTGGTGAATGGTGATTTAGCATGGAGAGAGGGGAACAGATGGGCTGAGGGGAAAGAGAGGGGGAAGGGGGGAAGGAGACAGGGGAAAAGAAAGGAGCGTGAAGGAGATGGGATGGAGAGAGAAAGAAAGAAATCAAATAAGAAATGAGAGCGATAGGAAAAGAGAGAAAGAGAGAAATAAAGCAGTAGAGAGGAGGGAGAGAGAAAGACGTTAAGAAATCTAAAGAGAAATGGAGAGAAAGAGAGATAAAGAAAGACAACAGCAGCAGCAGTGACTTCAAAACCTCATTCAAAATGTTTATTCAACCCTGTTCTTTTAACAGGAAGTTAAGTTCAGATAGCAATTATCCTGGATCCTGCTGAATGCCAAAGAAAAACACAGGTTGCCATAGTGTATTCTCTTATGTGTAATATATGCACTGTTGTTTCTACGTAATTAAGTCTTGCCTACACTCCCGGTGACAACTCAACTGGTTTGTACTGTGTGTTTTCGGGTTTGAGAAAGGAATTGCCTGCAATAAAATGAAACATACAGATAGTGTGATTCATAAATTGGCCTTGCTGAATTATGTTTTTTATCTTATCTTTATTTAACGAGGAAGTCAATTATGCATAATTATTGGAGAACAAAGCAGATAGGGGGACTTAATCTTCAATTTTTGTGGAGTTTCTAACAACCTAATTGTGCATTCTCATATTCCCCTGTGTGCTTATCACAGTTTCTTATATAGGCTGAGTCTCTGTCTCAGTGACATTCTAATCTAAGCTGTCTGTTCCACAACTCATTTATAGATTCTTACTGTGGTAAAGTAGTTAGCCGGGGGATAATCAGAGTCATCATTGCCCGTCGGGGATTCTTCCAACCTAGAATGTGTCAGTTCTAGTTGACAACTTTGAGTGACATACTTTTAAATGGGTTGGACAAGGAGGACATTTTGGCTTACAGGCATTGAGGCACACGCGTGATGGACATCTCAGCACCATGTTCAACCTCTACCTAAAATGTACTGGACTGTCTCTCACAGGTCTCACAGCTTAGATCTACCCAAAGTCACACTTGCCTCATGGTGGTAGGCTTTTGGATGTCTCTGTGAAAATCTTTTGGCGTTCTTGATGCAGTACTTTGAGTATGGCAAATCATAGTCTTTTGCTAAGTTTGTTGTGGACCATTTTGTTATGGTTAAATTAGAAGGAAATAAATATAGTTTACCAATCTTTTTTTTGTTTTTGCACTGAATTTGTTAAAATAAAATATCATTATAATTCATCTTCATTTTTCCATTGGGTTCTTATACATTAGACACAAGAAGACACCATGTCTCTTGGCACAGCAACCAAAAGAGAACCCATCAGATTTACAGAAATACAATGTGCAACATTGTGTATTCGATTCTAAAACATCAACAGACAGATACAACTCAGAGATATCAAATGAATTCAAAAAGGATATAAGTAAGTCTTGCCATGGCCCTGGGGTTTGCTTTACTCAGTGAGCTGTGAAATCCTGCGTCTTCACATCAGTGTTCTGTGGGGGAGGCTGGAGTAAAGGAACACATGCATGCAGCTCTGGTGGAACGGAGCTGAGCATATCAGAGGCAGGGTAGAACGTTGTTACACTTTATTTCACAGTACTGTTTCTGGCTCGTATCACTTAGACATGTGAACACAATAGATAGCTTCTGGTTGCTTATTTAAGAAGAGCTCAGCAGACTTAGACTTCCCACTGGGCACAGACGTAAGTTCGACGCCTAGTTTTGAGTTTTCAACTAACGTGAATTCAACGTGAAATCAACCAAGCGTCACCATGTCATTGGATTTACGTTAAGAGTTGGGTGAAAAAAAAGGACAAAATGATTGTGATTTCACATTGTGATTTTTGCCAATCCAAATTGTTATTAAATTGGGGTTCCCCTAGAGGCTGGGCCTCAAGGTTTGGCCCCCCAGATGTCTCTTTTTTGTTTTCTTGAGTAAGGCAGCTCCAAAATGCAGGTGGTTCAGTCTAGCTCAGTGCTTTCTGTGTTGGCGGGGCAAGCCAGCAGAAAATATGGAGCGTTGCGCCGTAATTGGCTTAGTGTTCTGTCACTCATGGGGACAGTACGTCACCACCAAGTCTAAGTGTAGAGGTCTAAAATTCTAGACCCTTGGGTGCTGACATATAGTTACATTAGAAGTGCCCATCCAAGAAGGCTCAAGGACAGATAAAATGATGTCAAATCACGTTATATATACAGTAGATTTGATTGGACTGATCATGTCAACATCATACTTTCAAAATCTTAGCTACCAGTCAGCATCATGAATCAAGTCGACAATCTACTGGCAAATCCTTTTTAATCCTTGTCATATGAAGACAAGTAATGAAGAGAAATTATAGATAAAACGTATCGGTGATCTTCAGCCATTGGACATAGTAAATTCAACAATCAGTGGTTTGGAATGAATCAGTGCATTGCAAAGCAATCATTAGCCTTCTATTCAGTGGAGTGGCTGTGTGGTCCCAAGTCTAAGATTAAGGGTCTATTTTCCTAGTTTAAAATTCTAAACATTCAACATTGGCCATGCGGTCAATGAAGCATGATTTGTGCCGTGCTCAAAACAACTGTTAACTCGGTACTGCAAAATCTGACTTTAGCGAGTTCAAGTCAACTGGGAACTCGGGAAAAACGAGCTACATCTGGGAAAATACGTATTGAACTTTCATCCAACTCGGAAGTAAATCGGGAACTCGGACCTCTTTCCAGAGCTACGACCTGAAAATCACTGTCATCATCATGATTCAAAACATTTTTTTCAGAGTTCCCAGTTGTCTTGAACTCGCTAAAGTCAGATTTTGCAGTTCCGAGTTAACAGTTGTTTTGAGAATGCCAGACTTTAATGCCATAGTTTGATGACAAAATTTGCCTACAAGAAGGACCGCCGCGACACTTTCCTGTTCAAGTGACTCCAAAAATGTATTGTATGCTTTTGCATAAATTATATAATATGCCAGGGAGATATGTATACTGTAGCTAAGAAAGTAATACTAAGTGTATGTTGTGTAGTAACCTGCTAGTAGCCCATGTGCCTCACCCTAATAATTTGGTCTATTTTCACCTCTTCAACCACATTTGTTTAAGCAAGTCAGCCATATCAGCACAAAACATTTAAAGGCAGTAAATGAGACTGAATGAGCTGTTTCGCTGCCAGACAAGGCTCAGCTGATAGCCAGGTGTAGCAGTGGTAAGGTGTTAGGACTACTGTTGAGACTGCTGTTGGGACAGCTTTATGTAGGCCCTAACAGTTTGTGGGCACCGTTTGTCACCGTTATAGGGCAATTAATTTATTTTTTAGTGTTGTGTTGTGTAGTGGCTTTGCTGGCATACGTCCCACATATGATTTTTTTTTGCCCCACCAAGATTTCCATACTAAAATCGCCACTGTGTGCATGCACCACCTGGTTGGACACAGGCCTAGGATGTTGGTCAACACTTCCTCCACAACAAAAAGAAACTTGTATAACTGCTTGTGCTTGTGTGATTCCCTTATGACGACGGCCACACAATGCACAAGGCTCACCTCGCGGGTAACTTCTTGCAAAACTAAATCCAATGAATTGTTCCTACAGTGCACATGCTGTACATGGTACCTGGAAATACCTCTTTCAGTCAAGCCTGTACACCTGAAAAACGGCCTGACATGTTACTTACTCCATCAAAGCAGAATCCCTGGAGCTGTTCCATGGGAATGTTTAAACGCAAATATCCTTTACACGCAAGAACAGATTTTCGCTGTGGAGTCGGGGGCATGGTAACCCCCCCCCCCCCAAATCATAGTGTGACTCCAGGTTCTGGTCGACGTACTGTAGACTGCATGAGAACTGTTACATCGTGCTCACATCAGTGGTGCAATCAGCTGTCAAACAATAGAAGGCACATTCAGATGAGTGCGACTATCTCCCTCTGTACAGTGAGATCAAACTGTAGAAGGATCTCATCCAGTCTCTCCGAAGTCTGGACGTCAGCAAGTGTGATAGCAAGGCATTGATTGGTGTGCTACCTGAAGCAGCAATTTTTGTAGTTGATCTGTGTGCAAGTGTGATTTCTCATGTTCCCAGAATCTCTTGATTGCTTTGCACCAGTTTGCAAAACCACCATTTAACAAAAATGCGATTGACTCTAACATTTTCCTCATTGATAATCCATTTCTCCACTGCCTTAAACGCATGAGAAACATAGCACTCAATGGTCTTCCTTGACATAACGCAGCCAGAACCATTTGTCGAACCAACCTGGCTGAAGTGGGATACGTTTTCCATTTGTCGAACCAACCTGGCTGAAGTGGGATACGTTTCCCATGAAGGCTAACCAACCTTGCTGAAGTGGGATACGTTTCCCATTTGTCGAACCAACCTGGCTGAAGTGGGATACGTTTCCCATGAAGGCGAACCAACCTGGCTGAAGTGGGATACGTTTCCCATTTGTCGAACCAACCTGGCTGAAGTGGGATACGTTTCCCATGAAGGCGAACCAACCTGGCTGAAGTGGGATACGTTTCCCATTTGTCAAACCAACCTGGCTGAAGTGGGATACGTTTCCCATGAAGGCGAACCAACCTGGCTGAAGTGGGATACGTTTCCCATGAAGGCGAAGTCATCCTTGGGTTGGAAAGGCTGATCAGCTAGCTCAGCCATGGCAGCCCAAATGCTCTCTGTGGGTGCAGCAGCATGCTTCTCTGCCTGGTGCCGGGGCTAACGCGGAGCTGTTGCAGCCAGTGGAGCTAGCATCTTGCTCCTCAGAGGCTAAGGTTTCGGCACCAGTCAGGTAGGGCCTGGACCCGTGTGGACTGCTGCAGGTGCTAGATGCAGCATGCTCATTGCTTTCATTCCTTGGGTCTGTGATAGCAGGTTGCTTTGGTTGGCTACCAGTATTTAAAAACATATTTTTGTGGGGGGGTACAGGTAAAATATTTGAATTCATATAATTTCATATTCCATATATTTTCTATTCATTATCTCATACATTGTACCTGTGGGCTGCCACAAAAATAAGATTTTAAAAAACATTACAAAAGGTACATAACTACAACGTATTGATCATTTGGATCACATTTCAAGTTTAAGTAATAATAAATTGAGTATAAATAGGAAAAGAAACCAAAAAATGACTGGGGCTCCACCCCCAGCCTCCCATCCCATTCCCCCAATCCCACCCAGCCAAAATGTCTCCATCCACTGAGGCAGCGCTGCCTGCCAGCAGTAATCATCTCTGATTGATTGAAAGATTTCAGGAGCGATCCATTTTATGTAAGATAATAGATTCAAAGCATTGAATGTTTACATTCAAGCACTTCAAATGAATTTTGTAACTTTGCTCCAGAAGCATTTAACTGCCGGGCACTCACACATCATATGGAGGAACGTATCTACCTGATTTAGGGGACACAGTAAAGAGTTGGGGCCAATTTCATCGTAAAACATTTCCTTGGTGTTAAATACAGTCTGTGAACATGCTTAAAATGTATAAATTGATGGTTCAGATTACGAGATGCCAAGGTCATATTTTTCCATATTCTGTTCCAGTTGTTGTTCTGTGGACCATGCATGTTTAATGGCAATCTAAGAATGTTAGCTTTATAAAAGTTTTTTATATATTATAGAGATCAGTCCTTTCAGGAGCACAGATAATTACTTTATAAATTCCATTATTGAATGGTTGCAAAGCATTACATGGGCTTGCTCCTACCTATCTCTCTGATTTGGTCCTGCCGTACATACCTACACGTACGCTACGGTCACAAGACGCAGGCCTCCTAATTGTCCCTAGAATTTATAAGCAAACAGCTGGAGGCAGGGCTTTCTCCTATAGAGCTCCATATTTATGGAATGGTCTGCCTACCCATGTGAGAGACGCAGACTCAGTCTCAACCTTTAAGTCTTTACTGAAGACTCATCTCTTCAATAGGTCATATGATTGAGTGTAGTCTGGCCCAGGAGTGTGAAGGTGAACGGAAAGGCTCTGGAGCAACGAACCGCCCTTGCTGTCTCTGCCTGGCCGGTTTCTCTCTCCACTGGGATTCTCTGCCTCTAACCCTATTACAGGGGCTGAGTTACTGGCTTACTGGTGCTCTTCCATGCCGTCCCTAGGAAGGGTGCGTCACTTGAGTGGGTTGAGTCACTGACATGATCTTCCTGTCTGGGTTCCCTTTGGGTTGTGCTGTGGCGGAGATCTTTGTGGGCTATACTCTGCCTTGTCTCAGGATGGTAAGTTGGTGGTTGAAGATATCCCTCTAGTGGTGTGGGTGCTGTGCTTTGGCAAAGTGGGTGGGGATATATCCTGCCTGTTTGGCCCTGTCCGGGGGTATCATTGGATGGGGCCACAGGGTCTCCTGACCCCTCCTGTCTCAGCCTCCAGTATTTATGCTGCAGTAGTTTATGTGTCGGGGGGCTAGGGACAGTCTGTTATATCTGGAGTACTTCTCCTGTCTTATCCGGTGTCCTGTCTGAATTTAGGTATGCTCTCTCTATTTCTCTCTTTTTCTCTTTCTTTCTCTCTCTCGGAGGACCTAAGCCCTAGGACCATGCCTCAGGACTACCTGGCATGATGACTCCTTGCTGTTCTCAGTCCACCTGGCCGTGCTGCTGCTCTAGTTTCAACTGTTCTGCCTGCGGCTATGGAACCCTGGAACCCTTTTAGGCTGGGTTTCTGTACAGCACTGACATATCAGCTGATGTAAGAAGGGCTATATAAATACATTTGATTTGATTTGAATGGTTCAGTAGTTGGGTTTCCCAGGGGACTCCATAGGCCAGCATAGCTGAACTAAGTTGTAAATATAGAAAAACATTGCCTGGTAATGTGTATGTATCTTTTACATCTTGGAATGTTCTCAAATCATTACTGTCCATGATATTGGTAAGAGTACGGATTCCACATTTGGACCGTTGGGGGGAAGCAAAACCCCGCCTTCCAAATCGAAAAGGCATTATTGTGAAATATTGGCATATGGGCATGACATTTTGATTCCCAGTTACACTGTTTAAAAATGTTCCGCCAAATATAAATGATGTGAGCAATAATAGGACCGAAGCGTAATTTACATTATTTAAGTGATATTTCAGTGAAGAACACCTCTTCCAGGGATATAGGAGACACCATATGTCTCTCTATACTCAGCCAGGGGGCATAATAATCATGTCTAAACCTATTTAGGATGGGGAGAACTGCTGGAAGTGCCTGGAAATACAATTTAAAGTTTGGTATGGATAGTCCATCCTAATCATCTTTCCCTCTTTGGAAGTTTGTTAATTTTATCCGGGATTGCTGACCTTGTCATATACATTTGAAACCGCACTATTAATATTTTTCCCAATAGCCAGAAGGGGGCGCCATGGGAAGCATTGAACTACAGGAATTCAGCCATGGTAATATATACAATTTGACAATAGATATTTATCGGAGACATTTTGATTTTGATTGACCTTGTAAATGCTACTATTAGCCTACAGAAAGGAATCAAATGGAAATCAATGGTGCATTGTCAAGGCTTGGTTGTACAGTTTGAAGATTTTATTTACATTTTTATATACTATATTACACTATATTATAGCCAATATTATTATTATTTTTACCATTAATGAAATGAAAAAATATATAACAACAGTTTTTAATTGCAACAACACAAGTTCTTATACCTCTTCTGCAGTTTTACTGTCTCACCACTAGGGAGTGCTGTAGCACTCCCTGCACCTGTACTTAACACAGCTATACTTATAATACCACTGAGCATCTACCTCAATAAACAAACACTCTGACACACATACACACACACACACACACGCACGCACGCACGCACGCACGCACGCACGCACGCACGCACACACCACTTGGCTTCAGCTCTGTCCCTTCCATCCACACTGTGTTCTCTCTCTGTGTGACGCTAGTGAGGAAACACTGTGGTTATTTCAGCCAGTCATTTAGTGGCAGCAGCCTGTCTCTCTCTTTCAATCACTCCCTCGCTCACTCTCACACTCACCAGCATGCATTCCTTCTCGGCTCCTCACTCCCCCTCTCATTGTACGCCTGCCCTTTCCTTCCAGAAGAGAGGGATCATGCTTCGTCCTTTTCCCTCCTCCTTCTCCTCCTCCTCTTCTTCACTTCCTCACTATCATTCTGGGGTCTCTGTATCAAACGGAGCACTTTCACCACGTTTTCCTTCTGAGCAGAGCATTGGAAGCTGTCCCTCTCTTCTCAGCATGGTGGACTTTTAGAAGCGGGATTTCCTGGGCTAGGACGCTTGCACATCAGCTCTCTACACTACCAAAGGTCCTGGTGGGATGCAAGTCTTAGTGGGACTCCTGCTTTCCTCACAGGACAGCTCACTTCTCCTTGAAGTTTAAGGACAATCTAGGAATCTCTTCATTTTTTTTGTCTGTGTGTGAGAGAGCGAGAGTGTGTGTGTTGGTCTGTTAATATTTGGTTATGAGTGTGTAAGATAGTCTGTGTGTGAGCGAGTCTGTGCGTGGCTGTGTGTGTTGCTCTGTATGCAGTGCAGTCCGCTCCCGCTCCTGGTTCTTGACTGGAGGGTTTAGCCGACGCTGGAGGGTGAAGGAGACCCCTCCACTGCAGTGGACCCGCTGTCCCCTACTCCCGGAGAACCTCCCCAGTGGCACAGACTAGAGAAGAGGAGGGAAGAGAAAGAGAAGGGCTGAGAGCCAGGTATAACAAACAGAGAGAAAGAGGTAGAATGAGAGGGGACTTTTCGACAAAACAGTCAAGTGCATGACCACTAAAGGAGACAAAAACCACTTCAGGAGAGACAAAGACACTACAGACACATACAACCCAGTGAAGACTGGAGCAAGGCTGGCAAGCAGCCCCAGCAGCCCACCACCACCACCGACAGTACAGCCACCACCATGCAGGTGTCGTTTGCATGTTCGGACCAGGACGGAGGAAGAGGAGGGCTGAGGCCCCCTGGGAATGGAGGGCACAGCAAGCAGAATGCCACCAGTGCCAACACGGCCAGCCAGGCGCGGGCACGTTTCCGTACGGTGGCCCTCATCGCCCGCAGCCTGGGCTCCTTTACCAACCGCTACCACCACAACCTCAAGGAATCCACCGCCAAGCTCACTGGCATGAAGTACCGGTACGTAGATTAATTACTGTTGTAATTGTGGTAATGAGCACATATTCATGTGTTATACATGTTAGTCAATGAGTTATTGGTGCTTAAGTAATGAGTATTTGTATAGTGTTTACGATTTAATGTTGTAGTAGCTTATTCATTCATGTGTTATAAAGCATTAGACCCACATGGAACCAAGAAGTGTCACATTGAAGTGTTTTACCATTTTCTTTTCAGGGCAACAAGTAAAACACAACACAATTTGAAAAACAGTTGCAAAAACGTGATAAAAAAGTACATAAATTGGAAATTAATATCCACCTGAGTTTGTGACAGCAACTATGTGAGCATATTACAGGTTATAGACACTATGCCCTGGCATTTCCTATGATCTATGTAGAAGAACAGAAGCCCTTACCTTCTAACGACTCTTACAGTGCCTTCAGAAATGATTCATACCCCTTGACTTATTCCACATTTTGTTGTGTTACAGCCTGAATTCAAAATGGATTAAATGTGAAAAACATGTTTTACCCATCTACATACAATACCCCATAATGACAAAGTGAAACATGTTTTTAGAAATGTTTGTAAATTGATTGAAGAACCGTCAAATTGGTTGTTAATCAGTGCTAGACAACTATTTTCAGGTCTTGCCATAGATTTTCAAGCAGATTTAAGTCAAAACTGTAACTCGGCCACTCAGGAACATTCACTGTCTTTTTGGAAAGCAATTCCAGTGTAGATTTGGCCTTGTGTTTTAGGTTATAGTCCTGCTGAAAGGTGAGTTAGTCTCCCAGTGTCTGGTGGAAAGCAGACTGAACTTGGTTTTCCTCTAGGATTTTGCCTGTGCTTAGCTCCATTCCGTTTATTTTTTATCCTGGAAAAACTCCCCAGTCCTTAACAATTACAAGCATACCCATAACATGATGCAGCCACCACTATGCTTGAAAATATGGAGAGTGATACTCAGTAATGTGTTGTATTGGATTTGTCCCAAACATAACACTTTGTATTCAAGACCAAAAGTTATTTGCTTAGCCACATTTTTTGCAGTATTCATTTATTGCCTTGTTTCAAACTGGATGCATGTTTTGGAATGTTTTATTCTGTACAGGCTTCCTTCTTTTCACTCTGCCAATTAGGTTAGTATTGTGGAGTAACTACAATGTTGTTGATCCAGTCTCAGTTTTGTCATATCACAGCCATTCAACTCAGTAACTGTTTTAAAGTCACCATTGGTCTCTTGGTGAAACCCCTGAGCGGTTTCCTTCCTCTCCAGCAACTGAGTTAGGAAGGACACCTGTATCTTTGTAGTGACTGGGTGTATTAATACACCATCCAAAGTGTAATTAATAACTTCACCATGCTCAAAGGGATATTTCAAGTCTCCCTTTTTTACCCATCTACCAATAGAGGCCCTTCTTTGCGAGGCATTGGAAGACCTCCCTGGTATTTGTGGTTGAATCTGTGTTTGAAATTCACTTCTCGACTGAGGGACCTTAGCATTATCTGTATGTGTGTGATACAGAGATGAGGTCGTCCTTCAAGAACACTATTATTGAGCACAGAGTCCTTGCAACGTATTTCATTTGTTAAGACTTTTTAAACTCCTGAACTTATTTAGGCTTGCCTTCACAAAGGGTTTGAATACTTATTTACTCAAAACTATTCAGCTTTTCATTTGTCATTAATTAGTTACAACGCTGACATTATGGGGCATTGAGTAGGTCAGTGACACAGAATCTTTTAAATTCAGACAGTAAGGCAACACCATTTAAATTACTTTCTGAAGGGACTCTGTGGCTTGTGAATAGTTTGTAGCTCAAACCATTTGTACTTTCAGACGTTTTTATGAGAAGAACCGTTTTCGAGATCCACCCGTCTCACAAACACCGCTCTAGTTCAGCCCCTGTCAACCGCTGGTCGGTATCAGCGGTTGCAGAAGAAATAGACAAATCCAATGCAAAAAACAGAAGCACACAATGTTTAAGAAGGCTTAGAAGCACAAAATCAGGCCGGGGTCACGGTGGGTATAGAGTCTTACGTAATGAGTCATTGTGTGTTAGTTAATGAACTGTACAGTGTTTTCCATACAGAGTGTATTGACCATTAAGTGTTGAGTTATAGTGTTTAGGATTGAGTTACTGAGCAATCTTGTATATGGCGAATGTTTATGGATTGGAGTAAGTGGATGTCACAAGCTCCACTCCTCAGTGACTTGAGGTCCCAGTACAAGATGCAAGGACATTATATTGTTTTGTTATTTATTGCCATTCCCTAGTGAGGAATGGTTATTGCGCTCAGTCAGTTACAGTTAAATCTGCCTGCAGGTTTATGAACAACAAATGATGACATCCATACATTTATGAGGGAATTAGAATGTTTTACTTTAAGTGTATAAGTTGTTTAGAATGTGTTTAAGATATGTGTAGGTTTATGTGTATTATGTATAGTAACCATATAAATGACAATTCCTGCTTTCCTCAGCACCAATGCATGTGTGGTTACGATCCCTTATTCATGACTTGTAAAGCATTCATTTATGAAATATAGAGCTTTGGAGAGTTTTTTTTATGCATACTACATGTGTATGATGTAAGTATACAGTATATATAACTAAATACCAGTGCCCGGACAGCATTAGTGATTATCAAAACTTAATCACAAGTTAGAGTATTAATGAATGAGTTGTAGAATACGCGTTGTAGGTTCACGTACTCTAAAAAGGTACATAATAATGACTTGAGGAAGAGTAATAATAGTTCTATATGAAATACTCGTTGAGGCTTAATGATCTGTAGATCTACTGTAAGATGTCTGTGTGAGGTCATTGTATCACAGCAGAAACAGTGGGAGAGAGAGAGAGAAGGGACAGTTTTTACAATGGAGGCAACTACAGTAATTGAATGTGAATGGATTTGATGAAGATGAGCAAATCGCAGTGGTGGAAAATAACTCAATTGTCATACTTGAGTAGAAGTAGAGATACCTCAATAGAAAATGACTAAAGTAAAAGTGAGTCAACCATTACAATATTACTTGAGTAAAAGTAAAAAAACATTTGTTTGTAAATGTACTTAAGTACAGTGGTGGAAAAAGTACTTAATCTCATACTTGAGTAAAAGTAAAAAGTATGAGTAAATGCTATACATCAACTTCCTTTAAAAAGGTTATCCCTTTTAGATAAAACTATATTAAATATATTCACGTCACCAAATAACTGATTAAACACTGAATATATTGAAGGTCTACAGTAGCCTCAACAGCACCCTCTAGGATAGCACCATGGTGTAGCCAGAGGACAGCTATTTTCCTTCCACCTCTGGGTACATTAACTTCAACACAAAACCTAGGAGGCTCATGGTTCTCACCCCCTTCCATAGACTTACACAGTAATTATGATGACTTCCGGAGACATCCTCCAACCTACCAGAGCTCTTGCAGTATAAACTGACATGTTGTCCATCCAATCAAAGAATCAGATAATGAATATAGTACTGAAAACAGCTAGCTAGCACTGCAGCGCATAAAATGTGGTGAATAGTTGGGACAATAGTTAACAGTTTTGAACTAATTAATTTCTTCAAAAATGAAGGAGAAGCAGCAGAGACAGCAGATACATACTTAGCTAATGCAGCTAATTTAGCCTACTAAACAATCTGACTCAAACAGGGAGGAATGTGATTTATGTTAGCTAGCTGGCTAAAGTTATCCAATACTGCAACTTTTCCTAGTCAAGGTAAGCTTTCGGTTGTATTAATTTATTGCCACCTAGGCCCACCAGTGTAACTGCTAAACTGCTTGCCATACACAGTCCTGGGTGATTGTACACATGGATTGTAGGTTTACTAATCCGTTAGTTCTAGTTTGTTGACTTTAATATGGTGACAACGATGTAGGCTGTGTAGCTGTTAGCGGTTATGGTATGACGGTTTGGCTTGGAGAGGTTATTGCGCCTGCTCACAGACAGCTGTTGTGTTGTGCACTGAAGTCCACAAGAGAAGTTGAGGAGGAGAGCGTGTAGATGAGAGAAGGAATTATACAACAAGCAAAGTGATGATGCTGTATGTGACTGCTATGAAAGTCAACTGTGTGTGCAAGTGTTCAGGGTGTATTCATTCCGCCAATTCTGTTGCAAATTGTTTCTTAAATGGAAGCAAACTGAATAAAATGGGGAGGGCCTACCTGAATTTGTTCAATAGAAACTCTCGTTTTAGTTCAGTTCGGACTAATGAATTCAGATAAGCTAGATGCAGGGAAGAGTGTGCAATGCAGTATTGAATGTGTCACTGTCTTGATTACTTCAATTTGTCTCTTGACCGGTTCACCTACAGTTGAAGTCAGAAGTTTACATACACCTTAGCCAAATACATTTAAACTCAGTTTTCACCACATTATTTTAAGAATGTGAAATGTCAGAATAATAGTAGAGAGTGATTCATTTCAGCTTTTATTTCTTTCATCACATTCCCAATGGGTCATATGTTTACATACACTCAATTAGTATTTGGTAGCATTGCCTTTAAATTGTTTAACTTGGGTCAAACATTTCGGTTAGCCTTCCACAAGCTTCCCACAATAATTTCGAAGAATTTTGGCCCATTCCTCCTGACAGAGCTGGTGTAACTGATTGAAGGCCTCCTTATTCACATGCTTTTCAGTTCTGCCCACAAATCTTCTATGGGATTGAGGTCAGGGCTTTGTGATGGCCACTCCAATACCTTGACTTCGTTGTCCTTAAGCCATTTTGCCACAACTTTTGAAGTATGCTTGGGGTCATTGTCCATTTGGAAGACCCATTTGCGACCAAGCTTTAACTTCCTGACTGATGTCTTGAGATGTTGCTTCAATGTATCCACCTAATTTTCCTGCCTCATGATGCCATCTATTTTATGCAGTGCACCAGTCCCTCCTGCAGCAAAGCACCCCCACAACATGATGCTGCCACCCCCGTGCTTCACGGTTGGGATGGTGTTCTTCGGCTTGCAAGCCTCCAGTTTTTCCTCCAAACATAACGATGGTCATTATGGCCAAACAGTTCTATTTTTGTTTCATCAGACCAGAGGACATTTCTCCAAAAAGTACAATCTTTGTCCCCATGTGCAGTTGCAAACCGTAGTCTGGCTTTTTTATGGCGGTTTTGGAGCAGTAGCTTCTTCCTTGCTGAGCGGCCTTTCAGGTTATGTCGATATAGAACTCGTTTTACTGTGGATATAGATACTTTTGTACCCGTTTCCTCCAGCCTCTTCACAAGGGCCTTTGCTGTTGTTCTGGGATTGATTTGCACTTTTCACAACAAAGTACGTTCATCTCTAGGAGACAGAATACGCCTCCTTCCGGAGTAGTATGACGGCCGCGTGGTCACATGGTGGTTATACAGAACAACGTGGTACCTTCAGGCATTTGGAAATTGCTCCTAAGGATGAACCAGACAAAAAAGATTATGAGGTCTTGGCTAATTTCTTTTGATTTTCCCATGATGTCAAACAAAGATGCACTGAGTTTGAAGGTAGGCCTTGAAATACATCCACAGGTACATTTCCAATTGACTCAAATGGTGTCAATTAGCCTATCAGAAGTTTCTAAAGCCATGATATAATTTTCTGGAATTTTCTAAGCTGTTTAAAGGCGCAGTCAACATAGTGTATGTAAACTTCTCACCCACTGAAATTATGATACAGTGAATTATAAGTGAAATTATCTGTCTGTAAACAATTACTTGTGTCCAGCACAAAGTAGATGTCTTAACTGACTTGCCAAAACTATAGTTTGCTACCAAGAAGTGTGTGGAGTGGTTGAAAAACGAGTTTTAATGACTCCAACCTAAGTCTATGTAAACCTCCGACTTCAACTGTATGTTATAGACTTCAATTTGTAGGCTAGGTTGTAGCAACCTGTAACGGCTGTTGGTGGAAGAAGGTGAGGACCAAGGTGCAGTGTGGTACGCGTCCATGATTTTTATTATAACCGAACACTAGAACTAAAAATGATCAAAGCGGCACAAACGAAACAGTTCTATCTGGTGCAGACACACAAAACAGAAAACAACTACCCACAAAACACAGGTGGGAAAAGGCTACCTAAGTATGGTTCTCAATCAGAGACAACAATAGACAGCTGCCTCTGATTGAGAACCACACCCAGTCAACACACAGAAATAGAAAACATAGAACCCACAACATAGAATGCCCACCCAACTCACGCCCTGACCAAACAAAATAGAGACATAAAAAGGATCTCTAAGGTCAGGGCGTGACACAACCTCATGATGGGTATAGGGCAAATTCGAGCATCGTATAATAACCTGAACCTATCAATGTTACATTGAGCTTGGTGAATGGAATATGAATGACAGTCATCCAATCTGCTATAATAGAAATAAGGCCATGCTCGTACCCGTATGTATAAGGGTTGAAAATGGCAGATTTGGGCACTAATAAGTGCTTAAATGGGAATACAGTGCTTGTACAGTAGCATGCTATAAATTACGTCAGAGCTCAGGCTCTGCGCTTCAATGCGCTGTATGAGTTTTGACCTTGAGCATCGCACGCACAAGAAGTTGGTCCCATCCCTCCCACTAGTTGGGCAACTTTAGCACACGTTTTGTTGTCTGAGTGAGGGAAATGCTGTAAATTAAGAGGACCTAATGTTTTTTGTAAAATGAGGCGTTGAGGATTATAATAAATTCCACTTTGATGTCATACAAACAAGCCAAACACCTGTGAGTCCAAATGTGCACTTCACATTTTCTTATCATAAAACTCATATACAGTCTCACTGTTGATGATCACTATGTGTGTACAGTTACAAGATGACATGGTGTCATACCCTGGGTTGCTCTGAACAGAATGAGCCTTTGTTTGTCTATTGTGATTCACACCTGAATACTAGTGCTTGTAGTACCCTATAACTTTTCTTTCTTTTAATGGATACATGTTTATTTGTATTTGGTCGCCATTTCCTCATGTTAGGCCTAATGTTGATGTTTCACGAATCTATAGGCTTACCGTGTCACAATGCTGCTATTCAGAATGCTGGCCTGCGGCAATAATGCACAGTATTTACTTGTTCAGTAATTAAAGGGGGAAATTCAAACATTGCAGATTGTAGAATGAATGTACACCAGCGGAACCCATCCAACTTGAAGGAGCTGGAGCAGTTTTGCCTTGAAGAATGGGCAAAAATCCCAGTATCTAGATGTGCCAAGCTTATAGAGACATACCCCAAGAGACTTGCAGCTGTAATTGCTTCAAAAGGTGGCTCTACAAAGTATTGACTTTGGGGGGGATAGTTATGCACGCTCAAGTGTTCTTTTTTTGTGTCTTATTTCTTGTTTGTTTTGCAATAAAACATATTTTGCATCTTCAAATTGGTAGGCATGTTGTGTAAATCAAATGATACAAACCCCCCCCCAAAAAAAAAAATAATTCCAGGTTGTAAGGCAACAAGATAGTAAAAATGCCAAGGGGGGTGAATACTTTTCTAAGCCACTGTACCTCCCACACCCTCCGAGACAAGTGATACCTGTTGTCGTTCCAGATCTGGACAGTTTTAACTGTAGGTTTCTCCCTCTCCGGGAGGCGACAGTAGGTTGGCCTGAGGTAGACAACATTGTGGTCTGATGATCCCAGGGGAGGTCTGGTGGTGGCAGAAACACATTTGGTATTGTCCCATAGCACAAATCAAGAGTCTTATTTTTCCTAGTGTGACATTTCACATACTGGTGGTATGTGCGCAAGACTTTGTGCAATGTACAGTTGTCAAAATCCCCTAAAATAAATGTGGGTGCGTCAGGGGAAATGGATTCCAGTTTCTGTGACAGATTATTAATCATCTCTGATGCCTTTGTTACATTAACTTTTGGTTGTATGTACACAACGGTAGCAAACAATTGGTGGAACTCACTGGGCAGATAGTAGGGTCGCAGTGACACAGAAAGCAGTTCAATGTCAAGGGTACAGAGTTTCCCTGTGACTGTCAGATCACCGTCCGCTCTAACCAGAGTGAAGCCGGCCGACTCCACTTCCCTGTACAGGACTCTGTCATCCAGCCAAGTCTCAATAAACGCCAGCAAACAGGCCTCCTGGTTTTTCCCCTCAGTGCATGCGCATTGATCAGCAAGGTGGTGGGTAAGGGAGGTTTGGTCTTGAATTTTTTAAGTCTTTGTCTGATTCCTCCGTGTTTTCCACGTTTGCATTTAGGTTTGTAATCCACTCGCAGACAATCGGGATTAGATGGGCTATTGGGATATCCATGGCGTTCGTGTTTGAGTTGCATTGTAGTAAGAACTCTCTGCTGTATTGGATTCCGCTGCCATCAGCATTTTCATTGTTTAGTCCGTTCGTAGCGGGTATGTACACCATCAACAAGATCAGTCCAAACCCCACCACTGTAAATCCATCATTGACAGATAGTTTGTAAATTAAACTAAAAACATAAAAGAACGCCACACCAAACGTCACACACACTGCAGGATGCAACAGAGCCGCGCCCCTTTCATCTCCTTTAGCACCAACTAGACTGGAACATTAAGCCGGGCCCGGGCAGTGAGTTCTCTGTCGGGACTGGGAGGTTGCTAGTGCTAGCTGATGCATCACTAAGGCTACTAGCTTCCAACTGCGATAGTGTGCAACTCAATATTAGGAAGGTGTCCTTAATGTTTTGTTCACTCAGTGTATACTGTCTGTCTGGCTCACCGACTACCCATGTAGATTGGACAACACAAATATTTCGCTTGCTACATGTGAAAATTAAAAAAGAGGGTTACTGTCAAAAATATAATATTTTGGCATAGATGTGAGATGACGGGCGCATGAGACCTCAGAGCTTGTAGGCCCCTCCGCCTTGCGGTTGCTGTGAGAGTTTCCACTATGACACTGTCTCAAGACTCCTTTCATTTATAATAAGATGTTTTTGATTGCGTAAACAACAACAGTAATTCTGTGATGGCAGAGATGCAGGGTTGTGTTCCAAACAAAACAACGACAAGTGTTCTTGTTCTAGTTCCTCAACGGCCCAGCTATAAGAGCTCAAAAACACCTTATAGTTGAAGACTCTTCTTAGAGTCATAAAAGTGCATTGAAATGACTTAGGAACTGTGCACACTTTAGAGAGGTGTGCGGCCACTTGGAGACAGCAGTTTGACCTCTCACTCAAACCCTCGTATTTTTCTTCTTATGTTGCACCCCCCCACATTTTCCATTCATATTTTTATCATGTCAGGGAATGTAATCAAAGTATTTTTAGATTTCGACATAAACAAATGCAGAGAAAAGTACAATAAATTTCAAATCCACATCAAATCAACAGTGTAATGTTTGGATTCAGTCTTGTGTCAGGTGAAATGCTGTGTCCTCAATTTAATAATTTTCAAACTGTTACCTTTCAATTGCTACCACTCTTATGCATATGCATTTTCACATTTATTCTGTAAGAAACATTTTAATATAGGCCAATTCCCACGAGTGTAAAGTTGGTGCCGTCCTCCTGATCTTAAACGGCACTGACTGCCACTGGTGTGTGGGTGTGAGTGTGTGCATCCTCGTGTGTGTGTGTGTTTGTGTAGCTGTCACGCTCTGCCTCACATGCCACATTGGGAAACATCTGAGGGTGTAATCCTGATACAGAGCGCGAGCAACGCGACCAGACAGAACCACAACGTGATAATACGGCCGTTAGAGTCATTCACAGTTGTCATGGAGATGTGAAAAATACTTACATATACACTACCGGTCCAAAGTTTTAGAACATCCTACTCATTCCAGGGTTTTTCTTTAGTTTGATTATTGTCTACATTGTAGAATAATAGTAAAGACATCAAAACTATGAGAGAACACATGGAATCATGAAGTAACCAAAAAAGTGTTAAACAAATCAAAATATATTTCATATTTGAGATTCTTCAAAGTAGCCACCCTTTGCCTTGATAACAGCTTTGCACACTCTCGCAGCCAACAAGTGTTCAGCATATGTGGGAACTCCTTCAAGACGGTTGGAAAAGCATCCCAGGTTAAGCTGGTTGAGAGAATGCCAAGAGTCTGCAACGCTGTCATCAAGGCAAAGGTTGGCTATTTGAAGAATCTCAAATATAAAATATATTTTGACTTGTTTAATATATTTTGGGTTACTTCATGATATCATGTGTTATTTCATTGTTTAGAAAAAATAAAGAAAAACCCTTGAATGAGTAAGTGTTTTAAAACTTTAGACCAGCAGTGTATATATATTAAATACTTTTTTTTACCACTTCTTACAATCTTGGCTCATCTCTGCAACTCCCAAACAAGCGGGAGCTCTCAGCATTGGAGAGAGTATCTTCCAGTCTGAATGATTCTACGTCTTTATAAGGAAGTCTCACACCAGTTTGCTGGTAAGGTATGGGATGCTACAAGCTTAGTGAACCAATGGAATCTAAAAAGTGGAGAATGGGATGCTACAAGCTTAGTGAACCAATGGAATGGAAAAATTATATCAAAATGTATTTGTCACATGTGGCTAATACAACAGTGTAGACTTTACTATGAAATGCTTGCTTATGTTATGTGCCATGCCCAACGATGTAGAGTAAACAAATAATTATAAAAGAAACATAGTAACACAAGATGAATAAAATACACAAGAATGAAGCTATATACAGGAAGTACCAGTACCAGATCAATGTGGAGCTATATACAGGCAGTACCAGTACCAGATCAATGTGGAGCTATGTACAGGAAGTACCAGATCAATGTGGAGCTATATACAGGCAGTACTAGTACCAGATCAATGTGGAGCTATATACAGGAAGTACCAGATCAATGTGGAGCTATATATAGGAAGTACCAGTACCAGATCAATGTGAAGCTATGTACAGGAAGTACCAGATCAATGTGGAGCTATATACAGGCAGTACCAGTACCAGATCAATGTGGAGCTATATACAGGCAGTACCAGTACCAGATCAATGTGGAGCTATGTACAGGAAGTACCAGATCAATGTGGAACTATACACAGGCAGTACCAATACCAGATCAATGTGGAGCTATATACAGGCAGTACCAGTACCAGATCAATGTGGAGCTATATACAGGCAGTACCAGATCAACGTGGAGCTATATGCAGGCAGTGCCAGATCAATGTGGAGCTATATACAGGCAGTACCAGTACCAGATCAATGTGGAGCTATATACAGGAAGTACCAGTACCAGATCAATGTGGAGCTATATACAGGCAGTACCAGATCAATGTGGAGCTATATACAGGAAGTACCAGTACCAGATCAATGTGGAGCTATATACAGGCAGTACCAGATCAATGTGGAGCTATATACAGGAAGTACCAGTACCAGATCAATGTGAAGCTATATACAGGCAGTACCAGTACCAGATCAATGTGGAGCTATGTACAGGAAGTACCAGTACCAGATCAATGTGGAGCTATATACAGGCAGTACCAGTACCAGATCAATGTGGAGCTATATACAGGCAGTACCAGTACCAGATCAATGTGGAGCTATATACAGGCAGTACCAGTACCAGATCAATGTGGAGCTATATACAGGCAGTACCAGTACCAGATCAATGTGGAGCTATGTACAGGAAGTACCAGATCAATGTGGAGCTATATACAGGCAGTACCAGATCAATGTGGAGCTATGTACAGGAAGTACCAGTACCAGATCAATGTGGAGCTATGTACAGGAAGTACCAGTACCAGATCAATGTGGAGCTATATACAGAGAGTACCAGTACCAGATCAATTTGGAGCTATACACAGGGAGTACAAGTACCATATCAATGTGCACGAGTAAAGTGGTACTTGAGATAAATATTAAGGCAGGGTAAAGTGACCAGGCATTAGGATAGATACAAATACGAGTAAAATAAAGAACAGAGTAGCAGCAGCATATGATGAGTGTAAAAGTGTGAATGTGTGTGCGTATGTGTGTTTGTACTGTGTCGGTATGCACGAGTGTGTGTATGTGTGTTTGTGTTGTGTCGGTGTGTGTGTGCGTATATAGTATATGTGAATGTGTGTGGGTTTTGTGTGAGATTGTCAGAGTAGTAAGTGTGAGTGAGTGAATATATACAGTAATGTGTGTATATAGTCTTGTGAGTGTGCATAGAGTCAGTGAACTGTTTACTTGGACAGTCGCCTATCACAGACCAGCAGTGTGTGTGTGTGTGTGTTTACACTGTTAAAGAGTTTTCAAAGGCAACTTTTAGAGGGAAACAGAAACCATAGTCACATTTGTTTGACCCAGGACTGAGTTTGGGAAACCCTGGGCTAAATTACTCAAATGTAAATCATTTGAATAAATCGGAACCTAATCCTTATTAAGTACACTGCTTTTGACCAGATCCAAATGAGCCCTAGTCAAATGTAGTGCACTATATAGGGGATAGTGTGCCATTTGGGACGCAAGCAGTGTGTCCTCCCGAGCTGGCTTTGGGCAACCGGTTTTAATAAACTTGTAACTTATCAGACCTTAAGCCATTGTCTCGATTCAGATGGCGTCACTCCTAAGCGATGCTCGTCCCTCAACCGATCTGTCTGGTAGGATGTGGAACTCGTATTCATTTTTTTTTATTCCAGAGCATCCGCCATTTAAAAAATGAAAACATAGTTCCTGATTTATGATATCCCTGTGCTCGCGTATGACCTTGCATGAAATAGGCAGAATAACTAGCAAATGTATGACAGATGTTGTGACAGTGATTTAATAGTTTGCAATTGTGAGAAAATAAAAACAAAGCAGTGGCTATCTCCTGCAAAAATTCATAGCAAGGACATTGGTCGCCAGTGCAGTGACTTAACCAGCTGCTTAGCAAATTGTTGTTGCTAGCTTACTTACATAGTTAGATAGCTAGCTCTACATTGACTGACAAAACAAATGGTTAGCCTGTTTAAATTATCCTGAAGTTGTAGACATGCAGCCCCAGTATAAGACCATGAATATGTTATTAAGATATAATATGTGTCATACACATCTTGAATTTCCTCACTACACGCAAATACACGCGTTTCTGCATCTGAACAGTAGGAAAGGGCCAGCTATATTTCCTGGTTGTAAGCAAATCACAATATCCAGAACTGATAGCGATCACCATATTCTTATCGGCAGACTCAGTAGCCTCGGTTTTTCGGATGACTGCCTTGCCTGGTTCACCAATTACTTTGCAGACAGAGTTCAGTGTGTCAAATCAGAGGGCATGCTGTCCGGTCCTCTGGCAGTCTCTATGGGGGTGCCACAGGGTTCAATTCTCGGGCCGACTCTTTTCTCTGTATACATCAATGATGTTGCTCTTGCTGCGGGCGATTCCCTGATCCACCTCTACGCAGACGACACCATTCTATATACTTTCGGCCCGTCATTGGACACTGTGCTATCTAACCTCCAAACAAGCTTCAATGCCATACAACACTCCTTCCGTGGCCTCCAACTGCTCTTAAACGCTAGTAAAACCAAATGCATGCTTTTCAACCGATCGCTGCCTGCACCCGCATGCCCGCCTAGCATCACCACCCTGGATGGTTCCGACCTAGAATATGTGGACATCTATAAGTACCTAGGTGTCTGGCTAGACTGCAAACTCTCCTTCCAGACTCATATCAAACATCTCCAATCGAAAATCAAATCAAGAGTCGGCTTTCTATTCCGCAACAAAGCCTCCTTCACTCACACCGCCAAGCTTACCCTAGTAAAACTGACTATCCTACCGATCCTCGACTTCGGCGATGTCATCTACAAAATGGCTTCCAACACTCTACTCAGCAAACTGGATGCAGTCTATCACAGTGCCATCCGTTTTGTCACTAAAGCACCTTATACCACCCACCACTGCGACTTGTATGCTCTAGTCGGCTGGCCCTCGCTACATATTCGTCGCCAGACCCACTGGCTCCAGGTCATCTACAAGTCCATGCTAGGTAAAGCTCCGCCTTATCTCAGCTCACTGGTCACGATGGCAACACCCATCCGTAGCACGCGCTCCAGCAGGTGTATCTCACTGATCATCCCTAAAGCCAACACCTCATTTGGCCGCCTTTTGTTCCAGTACTCTGCTGCCTGTGACTGGAACGAATTGCAAAAATCGCTGAAGTTGGAGACTTTTATCTCCCTCACCAACTTCAAACATCAGCTATCTGAGCAGCTAACCGATCGCTGCAGCTGTACATAGTCTATTGGTAAATAGCCCACCCATTTTCACCTACCTCATCCCCATACTGTTTTTATTTATTTACTTTTCTGCTCTTTTGCACACCAATATCTCTACCTGTACATGACCATCTGATCATTTATCACTCCAGTGTTAATCTGCAAAATTGTAATTATTCGCCTACCTCCTCATGCCTTTTGCACACATTGTATATAGACTCCCCCTTTGTTTTCTACTGTGTTATTGACTTGTTAATTGTTTACTCCATGTGTAACTCTGTGTTGTCTGCTCATACTGCTATGCTTTATCTTGGCCAGGTCGCAGTTGCAAATGAGAACTTGTTCTCAACTAGCCTACCTGGTTAAATAAAGGTGAAATAAAAAATACAATAAAATTACAGGACGTAGTTCCACTCCTGTCGAGGTAGATCCAGTTGAGCTGAGAATGGGCGTCAACAGGTAGCTAATGTCACTAACTGGACCAGCCATAGAACATCAGCTGACAATAACTATCTATTTTTATTTTTGTGTTGACAACAACTGCAAAGTTTAGTGTATGTGCAACTACAAGCAAGTACAGGCTTCTGGGGTAACATTTTATCAGTTACCTGCCGGAGATATTCCTCGGAGCCGACAGTGGCTGGCGGCAATAAAGAACGCTGCTTATAATGTGAATCCTCCCGTGGAGAATTCTGTGTTTAAGGCCAGCACTTTCAGTCTGCTAATTTCAAAAATGACCTGAAAAATATGATCTCAACTGATGGGGTTGCCAGGTCATAGAAAGTTGAAAAGTGAAGCTATTCCATTGATTTCCCCCATCACTTCAAAGAGGAAGGCATCCAATCAGCCAACATCAGCGCAGCAGAAAACAAGTCGAGCAGAGGTAACGTATATAAATTAGGTAGCAAACTACATTTATGTGGTCTAAACCAAAATTTTGCTAGCTAGCTTTCATAGCACGCTGACTAGACATTCCAACACATATAAATGTAATTAGCCAGCTGCTATCTGCCAATGTGATTTGTAACTTTGCATGCTAATGTTAGCTACTTTAGGGTACGTTAGCTACAGCCTACCAGACCATATCTAACCATTACCTAGCTAGCTAACTAACTACCGCAGATGTTAATGTCGCTCGTCTATGTGTTCTATTTACAGAGTCCGATCCCATCAACATCAAGCTCAGCACCAGGAACTAGTGTAAGTCACCTTTGCTAAATCTTTCCATGACTCCATGAGGAGTAAATAAATGTACTGGAGCTAGGCATAAACATCGTCCATGTCTTGTTGCCACGGTTGGTGTGTTTACAAGTATGCTACTATATTAGCTTACTTTTTTCCTCATCAATCTACACACAATACCCAATAATGACAAAGCGAAAACATTGCGAATTTATTAAAAATAAAAAACAGATACCTTATTTACATAAGTATTCAGCCCCTTTGCTATGAGACTCGAAATTGAGTGCAGGTGTATCCTGTTTCCATTGATCATCCTTGAGATGTTTCTACAACATGATTGGAGTCCAGCTGTGGTAAATTAAATTGACTGGAAATGATTTGGAAAGGCACACACCTGTCAATATAAGGTCCCACAGTTGACATGTCAGTGCAAAAATCACGCCATGAAGTCAAAGGAATTGTCCGCAGAGCTCCGAGACAGGATTGTGTCGAGGCACAGATCTGGGGAAGGGTACCAAAAAATGTCTGCAGCATTGAAGGTCCCCAAGAACATTCTTAAATGGAAGAAGTTTCGAACCCCCAAGACTCTTCCTAGAACTGGCCGCCCGGCCAAACTGAGCAATTGGGGGAGACGAACGTTGATCAGAAAGGTGACCAAGAACCTGATGGTCACTCTGACAGCACTCCAGAGTTCCTCTGTGGAGATGGGAGAACCTTCCAGAAAGAAAACCATCTCTGCAACACTCCACCAATCAGGCCTTTATGGTAGAGTGGCCAAAAGGCACCCAAAGGACTCAGACCATGAGAAACAAGATTCTCTTGTCTGATGAAACAAAGATTGAACTGTTTGGACTGAATGCCAAGCGTCAAGTCTGGAGGAAACCGGGCACCATCCCTACGGGGCATGAGGCATGGTGGAGGGATTGGAAGTCTAGTCAGGATCAAGGGAAAGATGAACGTAGAAAAGTACAGAGAGATCCTCGATGAAAACCTGTTTCAGAGCGCTCAGGACCTCAGACTGGGGCAAAGGTTCACCTTCCAACAGGACAACGACCCTAAGCACACAGCCAAGACAACGCAGGAGTGGCTTTGGGACAAGTCTCTGAATGTCCTTGAGTGGCCCAGCTAGAGCCCGGACTTGAACCCGATCAAACATCTCTGGAGAGACCTGAAAATAGCCCATCACCACTGAATAGTCATTCTTTCTGGAGGCCTGCTGTTCCTGTTTCAGAAGCTACTTTCACACTCCCAGTACCTGGTGTCACTGGTCAAAACCACATCCATCAATACAGCTACAACTTCTTATGTAGTATTCTCTGTATTATGGAGGCTTAGTTGATTGTTTATGCAAAGCTTGGAGTCTAAATTGGAGAAAAGCAGAGGTATTAGTAAGAAGGGGATGGTGTGGGTAATGTGTGTGTGAAGGTTAGTATGCATTATCTTATCTTTTGACACAAGGGGGATGGGTGGATATAGTGCCTAGTAGTGGTCCATGAGACACCTAGTAATTGTACTGGTGCATGTCCTGAACTGATGATATCTTGCTATCCTGGGCGAAACAAGCCAGGACAGCAACAAGGTGTTTATGAAAGCACAATCCCCTCTTGAGAAAACAAAATCATCAATACACAAGCCAAGTACTCCATAAAATGTTCACACCAATGAGGTCAGGTCTTTGGCATGGGGAAGAGGGACTGTTAGTATACTCTTCTAGCCTATTCACTCTATTTTTGGCAGTGCTTCTTTACTCAACCACACTACTGTAGGTGCTCATACACAACAATACATGACTAGACTGTCTACAAGTCAAGCCCCCTCAACCTTTTCATACTCTTGCAGTCAATTATTTAGCATGGGGGAGAGGTGCTGTTAGTATACACTTCTAGCCTATTCACTCTATTGTTGGCTGTGCTTGTCTACTCAACCGCACAGCTGTAGGTGCTCATACATAACAAACATTTCCCACCTTTGCTAATAGAACATCTCAATGCCCCATTATTAACTCTGGGTGTAACAAAATACATACCAGTCTACTCTACCCTTTTTTGTTTACAAATGAACATGGTTTATTGTATGCTTACACATCCTTGTGATCTGTCTTCATGTCTTTCCAGGAGACTTTCAGTACAAACAAATCTCCTGCAAGAGGTCGAAGTAGTGAGTGTACGAACCCAGAACTGACCACTTCAGGGAGAGGCTTGTCCACCTGGCTGCGGAGCGGAGAACAGACAAGACGGCGGTCTACAAGCAGCCAGTCACAGCTTCCCAAACCCAACAACCCTGCCAACAGCGCCAAAGACTGCTAAACCAGCTGCCAAAAACAAGGTTCACCAGCTGAAAAACATTCAGGACCCTGTCTGGAACATTCAGCCTACACAACATCCATATTCATTTAGACTGATGTTGTACTATCATATAGAATGCCTAGTATGCTCACAACTGCATTGTGGTGTAGATATTGCTAGCTCTTGTATACATGTATATAGTGGAGTTTGATCAAATGTTTTATGTCATCTTTTTTACAAGGGTATTGATAAGTGACTAAATGATTCCAGCAGCATCAGAAAACAAAGTATTGACAACTTCTGGATCAATTCATTGTGGTATTCATGTAATGTATTTGGAAGTAACTAGCTACAATCTTGATGCTAAAACAAGTGATGCATGGACTTGGTGTATCATTTCAACTTTCATTTGTTGGCAAGTAAACATGTTTCAATAAAACAGTAGATTAGTCTGCCAATAGTAAGTAGATTGACAGTAGATTAGTCTGTCAATAGTAAGTAGATTGACAGTAGATTAGTCTGTCAATAGTAAGTAGATTGACAGTAGATTAGTCTGTTAATAGTAAGTAGATTGACAGTAGATTAGTCTGTCAATAGTAAGTAGATTGACAGTAGATTAGTCTGTCAATAGTAAGTAGATTGACAGTAGATTAGTCTGTCAATAGTAAGTAGATTGACAGTAGATTAGTCTGTCAATATGGCAAACAAGTAGAAATGGCAAGAGAAAGTTTAAATGCTCTGGAGACTCAGGTGAGTTTACACAGCAGTATGCAGGAGCAGTTATGGCAATGTATGGCATACACACTGAGTGTACAAAACATTAGGGACAGACTGACCAGGTGAAAGCTTTGATTCCGTATTGATGTCACTTGTTAAATCTACTTCAATCAGTGTAGATGAAGGGGAAAAGACAGCTTAAAGAATAATTTTTAAGCCTTAAGACAACGGAGACTGGATTGTGTATGTGTGCCATTCAGAGGGTGAATGGGCAAGACAAAATATTGAAGTGCCTTTGAAAAGGGTATGGTAGTAGGTGCCAGGCACACTGGTTTGAGTGTGTGAAGAACTGCAACGCTGCTGTTTTTTTTAACGCTCAACAGTTTCCCCTGTGTATCAAGAATGGTCCACCACACAAAGGACATCCATCCAACTTGACACAACTGTGGGAAGCATTGGAGGCAATATGGGCCAGCATCCATGTGAAACGCTTTCGACACCTTGTAGAGTCCATGCCCAGACGAATTGAGGCTGTTCTGACGTCAACGGGGGTACATGCTCCTAACGTTTTATACCCTCAGTGTATACAGTAGAAGAAACATATACTACTAACGCCTATAATAAATACTACAGTTATACAAAGGGAATGCTTGTATGTGCGTTGCAGTGAGGTGTTTGGAGTCACTTTGATACCAGGGGAGATTGTTGTTTTGGGACGTTTCACATCTCCTCTTGAGAGTCAACGGCTTCTTTGTATTCAACATACTGTCCATCCCGTGAGGGATAAATTGCTTGAAGGTCCCCAACAACGCACGCAGGCAAGGGGATTCAGTGTCCTCTGCCTAGCTTCTCCCCATGCACAACAAACTCCAACAATAATCTTTAGGCCACCAAGCAGTATTGTCTGAAAGAGAATGACAAAAACGCTACTATTCTTTAATGGACAATCGTTGTGTACTGTCTATATTCCTAATGTAGCAGCACGATGCAGAATATGACACATCTCACAGACACATGTTAACTAGCTAGCTATTTAGCTAGCTAGCTACAACAGCACAGGTACAGTTACTTAACGACTAATGTGACTCATAAAGCCAAAATCATTCCTTTACTCGTCGTCATCATCATCAAGACATTTCTCCAGTTTTGCTCCTAATGAGATGCACTGAGGCTAGCTAGGCTAGGTTCTCCAGTAAGAGCTGTCTGTGCTTGAACACCGTTATGTATACCTCAGTGAACCGCACCCCCATAGGCTCCACCAGTCTTGAATCGCCATCACTGCTTGCTGGTCTCACAATTTTTGTTCTCGCTGTCTCAACTCCTCTTCCGTGAATTCCAGCTCAAATAAAAATGGCTGTATGTCCCTTTGTAAAAGAACACTGAAACGTTTTCCGTCGTCCAGGTCTTCTTGGAAAGAAGAATCATCGAAAGCAGCCTTTGGAATTATTTACCAATCTCGGACAGACAGTGCATGGTAACATAGCTCCCGTTAGCCTGTAGAAAACTAGTACTGCTCCCATTTTCAAAAAGCCCGCCTTCGAGCGTGGGAACACAATTTGACAAGGAAGTAGTGCTTTACAAAGCCAGGGAAAATGAGTCAACCTAATGTCGTGGCAGATAGGAACATCGTTGAGACAAGTCCAATGGCTCTATTGAACAAGGACAACCATATCTACTCACGACTAGCGTGATTGTGCAATCCGCGAAACACCAAGGCCACAATAATTGCTACAAAACATGACACCTCTATCGAGCGATGACATCACTCTCCTGGTGCGAAAATTTAAATATACGGCTATGGTGCATAATTATGAAACACATCTCATCACTCATGATTATGTAGGGAGACTGGAAAAGCACCCAAAACAGATTCTAGTGTAGCGGTGAAGTTTCCCTTTAAGAGGGACTGTAATCAGAAGTCAGTTGGTAAATAAGCATGTTTCCCTGCGATTGATAATGCTACTTTGTATCGTTGGCTCAGCTGAACACAGCAGTTGACTTGGGAGGCTACTGCAATCACTCGCGGCATAACAGCTGCTTCATGAAAACTCATAATAATGCTAGCTAGCATTTGTTGGAAGCATTCAACATTGTCTGTGTAGCACTTAGTCAATAGCTGGTTAATAGCAGCATCATTTCAGTGACTGGCTCAGCGAGCAGCTAACGATAGCCAAATAATTTGCAGGTTGACTTTTATTTTGGCGGATCTTGCCCTGGAGGCAGAACTAGGCAATTCCCACTGGCTATACTGGCAAAATTGGCTATATCGTAAAAGAAATGAATGAAAACAAAAATGTGCTTTTTTGACTCTGTCAATCACCGTATTCTTATTGGCAGACTCAACAGCCTTGGTTTCTCAAATGACTGCCTCGCCTGGTTCACCAACTACTTCTCAGACAGAGTTCAGTATATCATATCGGAGGGCCTGTTGTCCGGACCTCTGGCAGTCTCTATGGTGGTGTCACAGGGTTCAATTCTCAGGCCAACTCATTTCTCTGTATATATCAACAATGTCGCTCTTGCTGCGGGTGATTCCCTGATCCACCTCAACGCAGACAATACCATTCTGTATACATCTGGCCCGTCTTTGGACATTGTCTTAACTAACTTCCAAACGAGCTTCAATGCCATACAACACTCCCTCCGTGGCCTCCAACTGCTCTTAAACGCTAGTAAAACCAAATGCATGCTTTTCAACTGTTCGCTGCCCGCACCCGCCCGCCCAACTAGTATCACTACTCTAGACGGTTCTGACTTAGAATATGTGGACAACTACAAATACCTAGGTGTCAGGCTAGACTGTAAACTCTCCTTCCAGACTCATATTAAACATCTCCAATCCAAAATTAAATCTAGAATCGGCTTCCTATTTTGCAACAAAGCCTCCTTCACAAAAATACCCTCGTAAAACTGACTATCCTACCGATCCTCGACTTCGGCGATGTCATTTACAAAATAGCTTCCAATACTCTACTTAGCAAACTAGATGCAGTCTATCACAGTGCCAACCGTTTTGTCACCAAAGCCCCATATACCACCCACCACTGCGATCTGTATGCTCTAGTTGGCTGGCCCTCGCTACATATTCGTTGCCAGACCCACTGGCTCCAGGTCATCTACAAGACCCTGCTAGGTCTATGCTAGGTAAATATCAACACCCACCCGTAGCACGCGCTCCAGCAAGTATATTTCACTGGTCTTCCCCAAAGCCAACACCTCCTTTGGCCGCCTTTCCTTCCAGTTGTCTGCTGCCAATGACTGGAACTCCAGTCTGCAACCCCCTATCTCAAACCTCATACTTCACTACAGTCTGCAACCCCCTATCTCAAACCCCCTACTTCACTCCAGTCTGCAACCCCCTATCTCAAACCCCCTACTTCACTCCAGTCTGCAACCCCCTATCTCAAACCTCCTACTTCACTTGTCTGCAACCCCCATCTCAAACCTCCTACTTCACTCGTCTGCAACCCCCTATCTCAAATCTCCTACTTCACTCCAGTCTGCAACCCCCTATCTCAAACTTCCTACTTCACTCCAGTCTGCAACCCCCTATCTCAAACCTCCTACTTCACTCCAGTCTGCAACCCCCTATCTCAAACATCCTACTTCACTCCAGTCTGCAACACCCTATCTCAAACCTCCTACTTCACTCCAGTCTGCAACCCCCTATCTCAAACCTCATACTTCACTCCAGTCTGCAACCCCCTATCTCAAACCCCCTACCTCACTCCAGTCTGCAACCCCCTATCTCAAACCTCCTACTTCACTCCAGTCTGCAACCCCCTATCTCAAACCTCCTACTTCACTCCAGTCTGCAACCCCCTATCTCAAACCTCCTACTTCACTCCAGTCTGCAACACCCTATCTCAAACCTCCTACTTCACTCCAGTCTGCAACCCCCTATCTCAAACCTCCTACTTCACTCCAGTCTGCAACACCCTATCTCAAACCTCCTACTTCACTCCAGTCTGCAACCCCCTATATCAAACCTCATACTTCACTCCAGTCTGCAACCCCCTATCTCAATCCCCCTACTTCACTCCAGTCTGCAACCCCCTATCTCAAACCTCCTACTTCACTCCCGTCTGCAACCCCTTATCTCAAACCTTCTACTTCACTCCAGTCTGCAACCCCCTATCTCAAACCTCCTACTTCACTCCAGTCTGCAACCCCCTATCTCAAACCTCCTACTTCACTCCAGTCTGCAACACCCTATCTCAAACCTCCTACCTTGCCCTTATACTGGCGTTTTGCCCTTACACTGGCGTTTTGCCCTTACACTGGCATTTTGCCCTTATACTGACATTTTGCCCTTATACTGGCGTCTTGCCCTTTACACTGGCATTTTGCCCTTACACTGTCGTTTTTCCCTTTACACTGGCATTTTGCCCTTATACTGGCGTTTTGCCCTTACATTGCTGTCTTGCCCTTACACTGGTGTTTTGCCCTTATACTGGCGTTTTCCCCCTTATACTGGCGTTTTGCCCTTATACTGGCATTTTGCCCTTATACTGGCATTTTGCCCTTAACTGGAGTTTTCCCCTTAACTGGCGTTTTACCCTTATACTGGCATTTTGCCCTTAACTGGCGTTTTCCCCTTAACTGGCGTTTAACCCTTATACTGGCGTTTTGCCCTTATACTGGCGTTTTCCCCTTACACTGGCATGTTGCCCTTATACTGGCGTTTCCCCCTTATACTGGCGTTTTCCCCCTTATACTAGCGTTTTCCCCTTATACTGGCATTTTGCCCTTATACTGGCATTTTGCCCTTATACTGGCGTTTTGCCCTTATACTGCCGTTTTCCCCTTATACTGGCGTTTTCCCCCTTATACTGGCGTTTTCCCCCTTATACTAGCGTTTTCCCCCTTATACTGGCGTTTTCCCCCTTATAGTGTCATTTTGCCCTTATACTGGAGTTTTCCCCCTTATACTGGCGTTTTCCCCTTATACTGGCGTTTTCCCCCTTATACTGGCGTTTTCCCCCTTATACTGGGATTTTGCCCTTATACTGGCGTTTTGCCCTTACATTGGTGTTTTGCCCTTACACTGGCTTTTTGCCCTTACACTGGTGTGTTGCCCTTATACTGGCATTTTGCCCTTATACTAGCGTTTTCCTCTTACACTGGCATTTCCCCCTTACACTGTTTTTTTGCCCTTATACTGGCATTTTCCCCTTACACTGGCGTTTTCCCCCTTATACTGGCATTTTCCCCTTATACTAGCGTTTTCCTCTTATACTGGCGTTTTCCCCTTACACTGGCGTTTCCCCCTTACACTGTTTTTTTCCCCTTATACTGGCATTTCCCCCTTATACTAGCGTTTTCCCCTTATACTGGCATTTTCCCCTTACACTGGCATTTTCCCCTTATACTGGCATTTTCCCCTTACACTGGCATTTTCCCCCTTATACTGGCATTTCCCCCTTATACTAGCGTTTTCCTCTTATACTGGCGTTTTCCCATTACACTGGCATTTTACCCCTTATACTGGCATTTCCCCCTTATACTAGCGTTTTCCTCTTATACTGGCATTTCCCCCTTACACTGGCATTTTGCCCCTTATACTGGCATTTCCCCCTTATACTAGCGTTTTCCTCTTATACTGGCATTTTCCCCTTACACTGGCATTTTCCCCCTTATACTGGCATTTCCCCCTTATACTAGCGTTTTCCTCTTATACTGGAGTTTTCCCATTACACTGGCGTTTTCCCCTTATACCGGCGTTTTCCCATTACACTGGTGTTTTCCCCCTTATACTGGCGTTTTCCCCTTACACTGGCATTTTCCCCTTACACTGGCGTTTTCCCCTTACACTGGCGTTTTCCCCTTATACTGGCGTTTTCCCATTACACTGGCGTTTTACCCTTACACTGGCGTTTTCCCCTTATACTGCCGTTTTCCCCCAGAATGAGCCATTTATCATTCCATGCCTGGATTCCCCTCTGTATGTGTGAGTGAGTTTGAGTGTGCCTTTTTGTATGTCTGTGTTTCGTGCGTTACTGTTTATGACTCTTGTGTACTCTGTTTGTGTGTGTGTGTGCATGCACCAGTTTGTGTATGGTTGTATATCCTACTGTACTGATTTATCACTATTGGCCACTTTTCCCATTTCACATCAGAGGCTCTCATAAACCTTTAATCACAGGAATTCCACTACTTACACCATTTAGTACAGTTCCCTACTCTGACTGGTAAATAGCACCAGGGTGATGTATTGGATAGGCCACTACACTTCAGGGTACCAGGGATGGACAGCTCAGTTCTTATTCGACAGACAGATAAACCAAATAGCCTGCCTCTATTGGCCAAAAACAGAATGCAATGCAATACTGCTGAATTGTGTGACCACTAACTTCTTAGAGGCAGAGACATAAGTTTCCCATAATCTAAAAGTGTTAGTAAATCATGCATCATAGAATTGTCTGCATTAGACTATACAAACCTATGTACACTACTGGACAAACATTTTTAGAACACCTACTCATTCAAGGGCTTTTCTTTATTTGTACTATTTTCTACGTTGTGAATAATAGTGAAGACAAGTAGCTACCCTTTGTCTTGATGATAACTTTGCACACTCTTGGCATTCTCTCAACCAGCTTCATGAAGTAGTCACTTGGAATGCATTTCAATTAACAGTAGTGCCTTGTTAAAAGTTTATTTGTGGAACTTCTTTCCTTAATGCGTTTGAACCAATCAGTTGTGTTGTGACTTTTTACAGAAGATAGCCCGATTTGGTAAAAGACCAAGTCCCTATTATGGCAAGAACAGGTCCATCATTACTTTAAGACATGAAAGTCAGTCAACATGGAAAATTTCAAGAACTTTGAAAGTTTCTGCAAGTGCAGTTTCAAAAAACATCAAGCTCTATGATGAAACTGGCTCTCATGAGGACCGCCACAGGAATGGAAGACCCAGACCCTTACCTCTGATGCAGAGGATACATTCATTAGATTTACCAGCCTTAGAAATTGCATCCCAAATAAATGCTTCACGGAGATCAATTAAAAGACACATCTCAATCTTAACTGTTCAGAAGGGACTGCGTGATTCAGGCCTTCATGGTCAAATTGCTGCAACGAAACTACTACTAAAGGACACCAATAACAAAAAGAGACTTGATTGGGCCAAGAAACATGAAAAATGGACATTAGACCGGTGGAAATTTGGTCTGGAGTTCAAATTTTAGATTTTGGTACCAACCGCTGTGTCTCTATGAGATGCGGTGTGGGTGAACGGATTATCTCCACATGTGTGTTTCCCCACCGTAAAGCATGGAGGATAAGTTATTATGGTGTGGGAGTGCTTTGCTGGTGACACTGTCTGTGATTCATTTAGAATTCAAGGCACACTTAACCAGCATGGCTACCACAGCATTCTGCAGCGATACGCCATCCCATCTGGTTTGGGCTTAGTGGGACTATCATTTGTTTTTCAACAGGACAATGACCAAACACACCCCCAGGCTGTGTAAGGGCTATTTTACCAAGAAGGAGAGTGATGGAGTGCTGCATCAGATGACCTGGCCTCCACAATCCCCTGACCTCAACCAAATTGAGATGGTTTGGGATGAGTCGGACCGCAGAGTGAAGGAAAAGAAGCCAACAAGTGCTCAGCATATGTGGGAACTCCTTCAAGATTGTTGTAAAAGCATTCCAGGTGAAGTTGGTTGAGAGAATGCCAAGAGTGTGAAAAGCTCTCATCAAGGCAAAAGGTTGCTATTTGAAGAATCTGCAATATACAATATATTTAGATGTGTTTAACACTTTTTTGCTTACTACATGATTCCATATGTGCTATTTCATAGTTTTGATGTCTTCACTATTATTCTACAATGTAGAAAATAGAGGAAAAAAAACTTGAATGAGTGGGTGTTCTAAATATTTTGATCGGTAGTGTATGCACAGTTGAAGTCGAAGGTTTACATTCATTTTTCAACCACTCCACAAATGTCTTGTTAATTAACAAACTATAGATCTACTTTGTGCATGACAAAACACATTTTTCCAAAAATTGTTTACTGACAGATTATTTCAGTTATAATTCACAGTTCCAGTGGGTCAGAAGTTTACATACACTAAATTGACTGTGCCTTTAAACAGCTTAGAAAATTCCAGAAAAGAATGTCATGGCTTTAGAAGCTTCTGATAGGCTAATTGACATCATTTGAGTCACTTGGAGGTGTACCCATGGATGTATTTCAAGGCCTACCTTCAAACTCAGTGCCTCTTTGCTGAAATCAGCCAAGACCTTGTAGAATTGTAGACCTCCACCTCCAAATGCCTGAAGGTACCACGTTCATCTGTACAAACAATAGTACGGAAGTATAAACACCATGGGACCATGCAGCCGTCATACCGCTCAGGAAGGAGGCGCATTCTGTCTTCTAGAGATTAACGTATTTTGGTGTGAAAAGTGCAAATCAATCCCAGAACACCAGCAAATGACCTTGTGAAGATGCTTGAGGAAACAGGTACAAAAGTATCTATATCCACAGTAAAATGAGTCCTATATCGACATAACCTGAAAGGCCGCTCAGCAAGGAAAAAGCCACTGCTCCAAAACCACCATAAAAAAGCCAGACTACAGTTTGCAACTACACATGGGAACAAAGATCGTACTTTTTGGAGAAAAATCCTCTGATCTGATGAAACAAAAATCGAACTGTTGGCCATAATGAAAATTGTTATGTTTGGAGGAAAAGGCGGGAGGCTTGCAAGCCAAAGAACACCATCCCAACCGTGAAGCACGGGGGGTGGCAGCATCATGTTGTGGGGGTGCTTTGCTGCAGGAGGGACTGGTGCACAAAATAGATGGCATCATGAGGCAGGAAAATGATGTGGGTATATTGAAGCAACATCTCAAGACATCAGTCAGGAAGTCAAAGCTTGGTCGCAAATGGGTCTTCCAAATGGACAATGACGCCAAGCATACTTCCAATGTTGTGGCAAAATGGTTTAAGGAAAACATAGTCAAGATTTTGGAGTGGCCATCACAAAGCCCTGACCTCAATCCCATAGAAGATTTGTGGGCAGAACTGAAAAAGGCCTAAAAAGAGGCCTACAAACCTGACTCAGTTACACTAGCTCTGTTAGAATAAACGGGCCAAGATTCACCCAATTTATTGTGGGAAGCTTGTGGAAGGCTACCTGAAATGTTTGACCCAAGTTAAACAATTTAAAGGCAATGCTACCAAATACTAATTGAGTGTATGTAAACTTCTGACTCACTGGGAATGTGATAAATGAAAGCTGAAATAAATCATTCTCTCTACTATTATTCTGACATTTCACATTCTTAAAATAAAGTGGTGATCCTTACTGGCCTTAGACAGTTAATTTTTACTAGAATTAAATAAGAATTTACTAGAATAAAATAAAAGTTTTTTGGCTAAGGTGTATGTAAACTTCCGACTTCAACTGTATGTCTTCAGCAAACCTAACCTAAAACCTATTAAACACTAGCTCTATAATACAGTAAATTGCCCACCGATGTAATTAGTGACCAGGGAAGACTCGAGATGTTGAATTTTCCATACACAAGTTCCAAAGTGGCTGTGCTGGGTATGTGACCCATCTCCCTCCCCATTCAGTACCTTTGATGTCCAGTCAATTCCAGGGGTCCAGTATTAAAGTTTAATTGGGCCCCATAACATGCACAGATCATTTACTCACACACACATGGTATGCACGCACACACACACACACGCACGCACACAGACAGACACACACACACACACACTGAGCCCTGTGGGGAACCAGCTGTCATTTCACATTTCACATGCACTAACGAAAGCATGCACACACGCACGCACGCACACACGCACTCATGTGCGCGCGCGCGCACACACACACACACACACACACACACACACACACACACTGACTGAACCCTGTGGGGGACCAGCTGTCATTTCACATTTCTCATTCTGTGTCATTTAGCGAAGTGTGTTTGATCTGCATAGACTTTTTGATTTTTAGATTCTCCCCTCTGTGACTATCTACATGTTGGACTCTCTCTCTCTCTTTTTCCCTTTCCCTTTCTCTTTCTCGTTCCCTCTCATTCTCCCTCCCTCCCTCTCTCTCTCTCTCTCGCTCTCTCATTCTCGCTCTCATCCCCTATCACTCCAATTCCCTCTGTACCAATTCCTTCCTCCATCTACTTGTCTGTCTCCCTCCCCTCTGTCTCTCTCTCACTATTCTTCCTCACCCTCTTTTCTCGGTCCACCAAGTGTCAGTCAAGGACAATTTCAGGCTATCCCTGAGCAACGGCTGCCGGCTTAGTTTATAATTTCCTCTCTCTGCTTCAAAGCTTTTCTCTGGCAGCCCCTAATATCCCAACTTTCCCTCAAAGTTATTTTCCATAGTCTAAGTTTGATGAGATAGCTATGAAACGGCTTCTCAGGGATTCATTACATCTCTCCTGGAGTGTAAGTGGTGACTATTCCACTATTTTCAGGGTGTGATTTAATAAGTCTCACTAGATGCTAATTTGATCATCTATTTAAACAGAGGATGTGGGAATATGGGATAAAAATAGCGCTAGCGAGTAGCTATAGCGACGTAGCAGGAGATGTTTATGTGGCGTGACAGGACGGTTTGTATGATTGGGGTGTCTTCATGTGGCTCATTTGACATTTCACTTTAAGGCTTTTTCACATTTAGGCATCCCCCATGCATAAGAAACTGTGTTTAATGTACTATATGTTTTGCATGTTGACTGTACTGAATGTGTTCTACTATGTAAATGGCCTAGTCTAGAACAAATGTCTTCTGCAAAATAAACACACACACAGGCAAGCAGACAAGCACGCAAGCATGCACACCCACATACAAACAAACAAACACACATGCACACATTACAACTCTCAAGGTTAAATCTTCCCACTCCTCTCCCTCCACTTCTAGACTTGAGTAAAGTCTAATCTCTGGAATCATCACCCCCACCCCCTCGCTACATATGCTGCTTCCCTAACGAGAGACACCTTGCCTGAGGTCAGCCATTAGAGATTATAGCTACCTTCCCAAACGATGCACATATCTCTCGGTCTACGGGAAGAGCTCTGCAGGGTAATCTAGAACACTTTCAGATGTGATCCCAGGTGCACTTATCACTCTGCAGGATTTATTAGAAAGAAGTGATCTTTGAATGTGTATTAGAAGCTTCCCTAGTGGCACAGCAGTCTAAGGCACTGCATCACAGTGTTGCGGCGTCACTACAGCCTGGGGTTCCATAGGGCGGCACACAATTGGCTCAGCGTCGTCCGGGTTAGGGGAGAGTTTGGCCGGGGGAGACTTTACTTGGCTCATCGCACTCTAGTGACTCCTTGTGGCGGGCTGGGCGCCTGCAAGCTGATTTCAGTCAGCAGTTGAACGGTGTTCCCTCCGACAAATTGGTGCAGCTGGTTAAGCGAGTGGGTGTTAAGAAGCGCGGCTTGGGGGCCTCCCGAGTGGCGCAATGGTCTAAGGCATGACATCACAGTTTTGCCAGTGGTTGAGGGTGATTTAGCCTTATGTTGTACATGCCTAATTGTATTGGTCTGAAGTGATGATTGATAACATGGGGTTCGATTCAAATGGCCATGTCTCGCCCTGTAAGGCCCATTAGTTGTTTGCTTAGCCGTTAACAGTGTCATTAATGGTGTTGGTAGTCTTAATGGAGAATGGAGTCAGTGAAAACGTCTCTTTGCCTGAGAGCAGCGGCATATTTCTTAGAGATTGACGTTGCTGTTTTCTCTGATTCAGGAATATGTAAGGACGTTTAGTCCTGCATTACAGTGAGTAATGGGGTGTGTGCGTGCGTGCATATTCATGCTAGCGTGCATGAGTGTGTTTGTGTGCGTGCGTGCACATTCATGCTAGCGTGCATGAGTGTGTTTGTGTGTGTGCGTGCACATTCATGCTAGCGTGCATGAGTGTGTTTGTGTGCGTGCGTGCACATTCATGCTAGCGTGCATGAGTGAAAATCAATGGCCTTGGGTTTTTCTCCAGTCGTTGCTTATTTTCTCCTACTCCATGAGAGGAACTCTATCTCTCTCTCTCGCTCCCTCTCTTTTTGTATTAGCGTGGATCAGCTAGGAGGAAATTGAGAATTAGCTTGGAATAAATTAGGCTTTAGAAGAGAGCCATAGATCAGAGGCATACTGTGAGAGAGTTAATGGTCAGTGGGACAGCAAGAAAGAGAGCGAGAGATAGGGGGGGGGGGGGGGGGGGGGGGGCGAGGCGAGAGAGAGGAGGTGAGGGGGCGAGAGAAAGGGAGGGAGGGAGGGAGGGAGGGGGGGTGGGAGGGGGGGTGGGTAGGTAGAGAGAGAGAGAGAGAGATAAATGTGAAAGTGTTTGCGATTGCAGTCGTATTAGAGTGATAAAATAGCACTGCAGTGGTGATGGTGGGAGATGCTACAGATAGTCGTGTTGTGTTCCTGAGGCAGACAATAACAATGTAATGTTTTAGGGTAGAATTGTCTGTTATCTCTGTTGTGTGTGCGAAATTGTGTGCATGTGAGCGTGCGTGCGTGCATGTGTGTATACTGTATGTGAGTAAGAGCTCCCGAGTGGCGCAGCAGTCTAAGGCACTGCATCTCAGTGCTCAAGGCGTCACTACAGACCCTGGTTCGATCCTGGGCGGCGTACAATTGGCACAGCATTGTCTGGGTTACGGGAATGTTTGCTGGGTGTAGAACCCTATTGTAAAATAAGAAATTGTTTTTAACTGACTTTCCTAGTTAAATTAAGGTGAAATAAATACAAATATCTGTGTGTATTTCTTTAAGAGTCTGATTTAGAAAAAAACCCATAATAGACTGAAAAAAGATTGATGGCTTACTAAACAACAAAAAATAGTTATTGTTTTGTACAAAATCACACATATAATTTCAAACCCCACAGAGGTACAGTATGAAGTAATGAAACAAGTCCAATCAGCCCATATAGCACTCAAGGGCCAGAGAAATCACAATGCTTCAGGGCCAGAGAAAATCCAATGTGAGAGTGAAGTGTGTGATAGATGGGCTAAATCAACTCTCTTCTCCCAGTAATTTCTCAGTTCTGATTCAACGATTGGACCAGCGACAGAGGTGACCCCGTGTTCCAATGATTCTCCCTGATCAAATATGAGGAGGTCAATAAAGGTCACAGTGACCATGATTAAACGCTCCGCGCAGCGACCACAATTGATTTTCTGTTCCTTTTCAATTGTTTGGCGCAAAACGGAGCAAATGGCTGCCAGTGAATTGTGTACATGTCTCATGTGTTTACATCCCATCTAATAGCATGCCTTTGTTAGATTGTCAAGAGGCAAGAGGATGTGTGTGTATGTGTGTGTGTGTGTTTCTAGTATCATGAACACGCAACACTAGTTTTCTTCATCTCAATAACATTATGGGATGTGTTTTCCACAGCAACCTGGGGAAATCAGGCCTGCGTGTTTCCTGTTTGGGCCTCGGTGAGTATGTTTAATTAGCATTAGTGACAAATCGCTAATGATTTGATTAGCATCCATGTGTAACCTCTGTTACACATTATGTCCTATGTGTGTGTGTGTGTGTGTGTGTGTGTGTGTGTGTGTGTGTGTGTGTGTGTGTGTGTGTGTGCGTGTGTGTGTGTGTGTGTGTGTGTGTGTGTGTGTGTGTGTGTGTGTGTGTGTGTGTGTGTGTGTGTGTGTGTGTGTGTGCCAGTGACATAGATACAGAGAGGCAAAGTTTTGCATCTTCTATACTCTGAGTGTGGAGGGACAGTGTGCAGCTATTTACAGTAATTTAATCTTATTCTTGTTAATATTTAATCAGTGCTCCTGGTTTCAGAAAACAAGCTGCTCAATTATCACCCATATCTAATGCACTCCAGGGGGTAAACTTTGATAGGATTGATTTAATTAATCTGCCTTATGAATACTTAAGCAACTATACCATACACGGATTGGTTGTTTAGCAACAGAATCGACTAGTGCACAACTACGGGGCAAAACAGACGGAGCTTGCTTAGAAAAAGGAGCACATGTTGTCTCTCAAATACACTGTTGCAGTTGTTGTTTAGCTTGCTGCCAAATTTGAACCATATTAACATTGACATGAAATTAGTCAAAACACTTCAAAACGAGACATGGTATCAAGAACAAGAAAAAATTAAACGAGCCACCTACGATTCCCCATATGGGAGCTTCTTGTCATTGTTGCTAGCTATTTGTCCGTTCAGAATCATAACAAGCACGGCTTCCGGCCCCATTGATGCATACGCATGATGTTATCAGGCAACCCGACAGATAAACACTCTCTTTGTGTTTGTCTTCTGTGCGTGTGTGTGTGTGTGTGTGTGTGTGTGTGTGTGTGTGTGTGTGTGTGTGTGTGTGTGTGTGTGTGTGTGTGCAGTAATAGTACAATATAAAGTCATCCTTGTGCTTTTGAGCAAGGCAAATAAGTCATACTCGCCTATTGCCTTGTACAGCAACTCTAATGACCCAGCTGAAACACTGAGGGGGTAATTGAGGGTAAAGGGAGAAGTCAACAAACAGTAAACACACAGTAACTGAATTATTTTAGGGTGATGCTAGGCAATTCTGACAAGGACAGAGGGGCTGTAGCTTTACCATGCAAAGACCGGGAGCAAAGTTAGCATCATAACACACACACACATGAAAGGACTCACACGTACACACACACACACGCAGCTCCACCCAGGGTGGGTTTAGCAGTGGTAAATCATGGGTAAGTATAGTCGAGGCCAGGGTTGTGACAGGGAGAGAAACAAGAGGAGGAGTACTGAACCTGCCAGAACTTATCCTACTGTGCCCTCTGACCTTTCACATGTTTTGTTAGATGTTGGATTTGAGAGTGTTAGTCATATTTCTGTGTCCAAAGTTAGCAATTGGGTGACTTGTGGTGACACTTTCTATCACTATCAACAAATAGGGGTTTAAAGTTAAGATTAGAATGTTCCATTTTGGGTGACTTGTGGTGACACTTTCTATCACTATCAACATATAGGGGTTTAAAGTATAGATTAGAATGTTCCATTTTGCACAAATGGCTTTTTTTGTTCCAGAATTATGACTTTGACATGTATTTTTCCTAGGTACTTGGGTAACGTTTGGAGGTCAGATTTCAGATGAGGTAAGTCAGGATTCAAATTACAACCTATGCATGAGACCGTTAAGGAATTGCACCCACAACACTGGTGTTACCAGCGCAGCATTTCAACCAACTGAGCTATCCCGGACCCCTGGTTAGTGTGGTCATCCCAAAACAGATCTCATTCCCAGTCAGCTCCTGTTAGCACCAAGACCTCCTCTGCCTTATCACTCCCTCACCCTGATGCCTCTCAGATCCATGGGCCAAAACCCCAGAGGATTTCTGGCTCACACGTGGACAGAGAGAAGGACATGAAGACAGTTCACACACAGTTGAACAAACACACACACACACATTTACATACATGACACACGCATGCACGTGCATGCCAAGCACACACACACACACACACACACACACACACACACACACACACACACACACACACACACACACACACAAACACACACACACACACACACACACACACACACACACACACACACACACACACACTGGTGGAGTGAGGGCATTGAACTGTGACATTTGTCTACTGGAGACGCTGATACGGGTAGACTGCATTGTCCTTGTGAAAGTGGCCTGCAGGTACAAAAAGTAGAATGATGTTGACAAAGTGTTGTGGGGAAATTACAGGGTGTTGATATTGTGTATTTTATGTATAGTAACAGGGAGATCCCACAAACTAGATAACAAGACAACATTCATTTAGCTACTAAAACATTGAAATAGTACAAAAAGGGATTGTTCACCCAAATGACACGTTGGTTTGACAACAATCCATGCTTTGGTTTAGTTTCCCTTAGTTTCCCTGTCACTGTTTCCACATGTTAACGTTGGCATGGCACAAATCCCAACCAAAATGTATTTCTCTCATTTGTTTTTGCTAAATTCTACCCAGTACAATATATGCTATTTAGCAGATGATTTGATCTGAATAGATTTACAGTCATGTGTGTTCATACAGGAATCAAACCCGTTATTCTGGCGTTGCAAGTGCCCTTGCTCTACCAACTGAGCTACAGAGAACTGCTCAGTTTCATTTTGAGTTTCAAAAATCTTTTCTCTTGTTTTGTCTCTGCCGAATGCCTCTCAGCTGCCAGCTCTCTGTTCTCTCCTGGGTTGATAAAGCCTCTTGTGTTTCTCAGGTGGCTGAGCAGCTGATGACCATCGCCTACGAGAACGGGGTCAATCTCTTCGACACAGCCGAAGTTTACGCTGGGGGGAAGTGAGTGTGATCTGAATACCTATTACCTACCTACCTGAAACCAGAGGACAGGAATGGCTATTTTATTTTTATTTTTTTATTTCACCTTTATTCAACCAGGTAGGCAAGTTGAGAACAAGTTCTCATTTACAACTGGGACCTGGCCAAGATAAAGCAAAGCAGTGTAGGGGTCAGCCAAGCTGACAGTGGTGTGAATCAACCATATGGAATGGGATTAGTTCTAAAGCAAGTAGGTTTACAGCGTGGGTGCATGCCAGACTGTTTATGTATTCAACATAGTTGCCTTGCCAAGACAACGAGAATTCAGCTAAGTCTGAAACAAGCTGGCACCCACACTAGTACATTTATAATTCCATGCACACATGATTGAACGTAGTACAGGATGCATACAGTGTATATGGAGAGCATTGATAATGCGGAATGGTTCATTTGATCAAGTTCTAATAGTAGTTCCTGTTATACAGTATTAAACGTGCTATGTTCCCGAATGACTTCTAAACGCAGCGTTCTGGGTTGGTTGGATTTAGCAACAGATTGGAACGCTTTATCAATGCTCAAGCACTTGACATTGTAAAGTCACCTACCAATGTGTAGCACCACTAGCGTAGCACAGTTTCCCCGTCAGCCACTCACAAAGAACAGACAATCGCTGTCCATGGTTCTGAAATTTCGAGATCTATGCGGCTGCCTATCAGATGATGTTTTTATTTATTTAACTAGGCAAGTTGGTTAAGAACAAATTCTTATTTTTCAAACCCTCACCCGGACGATGCTGGACCAATTGTGCGCTACCCTATGGGACTCTCAATCACAGCTGGTTGTGATACAGCCTGGAATCAAACCAGTGTCTATAGGGACGCCTCTAGCACTAAGATGCAGTTTCTTAGACCGCTGTGCCAGTCAGGTGCTAGTGCTTGTAGTAGCCTATAGATTTCCTTTAATGGATACATGTTTATTTGTATTTGGTCGCCATTTCCTCATGTTAAGCCTAATGTTTATGTTTCCCGACGGTGTCGCTATGCTGCTATTCAGAATGCTGGCCTGCGGCAATAATGCACAGTACTTACTTGTTCAGTAATTAAAGGGGAAAATTCAAACATTGCAGATTGTAAAACAAATTGTCAATGCAACAGCATACTAATCAGTAACCAAAATATTTTTGGGACTATAGAACTGTCCTGTAGGCCAAAAGCCTACCTTAGCCGACTTCTGCTCTCGCACAACTTTGAAATAAAGTCTGTGCTGCGTAAAACCAGTCCACTAGCTGCTGGGTCTCTGGCAGTCATCAGCTTGCTTTTCTGGGAGAGGAAGAGGAGAAGGAGGTCTTCACTAGTCACTATTCTCCAGGGGAGGAAGTAGAGGTGGAGCAAGGCCACTGTCATTGTCGGGCCCAGGCAGTGAGTTCTCTGCCCGGGACTGGGAGGTTGCTAGTGCTAGCTGATGCATAAGTATGACTACTAGCTTCCACTTGCGATGGTGTTTCGTCAGTCGAGGATGATGTGGTAGGTTTGCTGATGTGGTCCCGTAATTTGGCACGCGCTTGATCAGAAAAAGCTTCTTTTGCAGCTTTCTGTGCACCATTTGGTCTTGGCCTTTTGTTTATTCACCGGCACCGCTGACAAACAGGCTAATTAAATGACAACTGTATTGTCTGTCTGTCTCAGCTACTACCATGTAGACACACACACGCACGCACGCACGCACACACACACACACACACACACACACACACACACACACACACACAAACACGCCCTTAGAGTTAATCTCCTTGCTTTATTACAGAGCCGAGATAATCCTGGGGAACATCATCAAGAAAAAGTGCTGGAGGTATGTATCATCTTTAAACTGTGTGTATCTGACTGTCTGTCTGTCTGTGTGTGTGTGTGTGTGAGTGTGTGTGTGAGAGAGAGAGAGAGAGAGAGAGAGAGAGAGAGAGAGAGAGAGAGAGAGAGAGAGAGAGAGAGAGAGAGAGAGAGAGAGAGAGAGAGAGAGAGAGAGAGAGAGGGAGGGAGGGAGACGGGGCCAGCTAACAAACGTTAATCTACCGTTAGTCTACCATTAATCAAACCACAGATTTATCTCAATTCCATCACCAATATAACTCATCCACCCATCTGCTAAATAGGTCTGCAGCAGTAACCATGGCAATCAGAGGAAAGTTATGTGTTCTTGGCTATGCAAAGGCTGGTAGGTGGTCAGGCCTCAGCTATCAGCACATACTGATCTCATACATCTTTGCTGCTTCATTTTTCCAATGTACATTTCCAATCATAACGTCTTCAGTCTCCAGTTCTTCAGTTCATGTCGGTTCACTGCCTCCGATTGAAACATTAAACAGCCAAGCAATGGGGATTTGACTTTACTTTGAGTAGATACACTGTATCCTATCAAAGTTCAGAGAACCTGTCCCAGAATACTTTTCTTCATACTTGAATACCATGTATAAAAAGCTGAAGGATCCATATTGTTGACTCCCCTACAGTATTAAGACATTACATAAGGCTATATTCATCAGGATAAGGATGTCCATGTCTTTCCCTCTGTTTGTCTGGCTGATCTCTCTCCCTTTGTCTTCATGTAGGAGGTCGAGTCTGGTGATCACCACCAAGCTCTACTGGGGAGGAAAGTAAGTATGTTCCTCCTCAGACATTCTGAGCACCACGGCAATGTGATTCTGAGGTGCGTGAAGTAGGATAGATCTTTGAACGGTCTGTACTGAGGCTCTCCTATACCGTATACTGTCTGAATTCTGTCTGAGTTCTGTCTGAGATCTGTCTGAGTTCTGTCTGAGTTCTGTCTGAGTTCTGTCTGAGATCTGTCTGAGTTCTGTCTGAGTTCTGTCTGAGTTCTGTCTTGACAGAAGTTGAACAGGATCATCCATCAGTGAGCTCTAACCTGTTCATCTTCTCTTTATTAGACATATCCTGTCTATTTGAGGTTCCTAATGAGGATCTAGATAATTGGTCAGGTCGGAGTCGTTCCTGCTACTGACTCTGCCGTGTCTGCAGGTTAAATCTCAACTAAAACTCTCTTCCCTTTACAGTGCACTAGAGCCACAAAAGGCTGGATTTGCACTATGATGAAGGAGGGTGTCTAAGATATGTGCACATACTCGGGCCAAAAGTAGCGCACAGCGAGAGAGAGAGAGAGAGAGAGAGAGAGAGAGAGAGAGAGAGATGATTAACAACCAGCCTGGCAGTCTGTTTGGGGCCTGACAAGGCTCTCTGCATCTCTGAACAGACTTGCACACACAGCTGGGGGAGCCGATAACATAACAGAGAATAACACAGCCAGAGATCCAGGATGACTCAGCCCCACGCTACAGTTCTCTGTGTGCCTGGAATATCAGTCCCCAACTCTCAGAGCAAGAAAGAGAGTCTGTGTGGCTCTGTCAGTAGAGCATGTCAGTAGAGCATGTCACCACCAGGTTGTGGGTTTGAGTCCTGCTGGGGCCACCCATGTGTAAAATGTATTCAAGCGGTATTGTAAGTTGCTTTGCCTGAAAGTGTCTGTTAACTGGCATATATTATAAAAATAGAGGGGGGTGGGCATGGAGAAACAAATAAGGAGAGAAAGACAAAGAAAGGACTGAAGAAAGAGAGAAGATGGATAGTAATGGGGGAGGGCTGGGTAGATGAGGATGATGTTGCTGACGGTTTCTCATTGACTCAGACATCCACTATGAGAATAGCATTTTCAGTGCTGACAGACCATAAACTTTGTTTTGTCGCTACCGACACTTCCCAGGGCCTGTTGTGTCTCTTGTCTATTCATCGATTTGTAGACAGCTCATTAGAGGCTTGTGGGACAAGTTCAATGCTCTAGTCACTGTAAATCTGTGTGTCTGTGTGTCTCTCTCTCTGTGTGTGTGTGTGTGTGTGTGTGTGTGTGTGTGTGTGTGTGTGTGTGTGTGTGTGTGTGTGTGTGTGTGTGTGTGTGTGTGTGTGTGTGTGTGTGTGTGTGTGTGCATGCACTGGTGTGTGCCCTTTTGTGTATACTTTTCTGTGTATATTTACTTCTGTGTTCTTTTCCAGAGCGGAGACAGAGAGAGGACTCAACAGAAAGCACATAATTGAAGGTAAAGTGGCTAATTTCCTCTCCTCCTCCTCCTTATGTCTTATCCTCCACATCACTCCATGCCCCAGTTCACCTCTATAATCCCCTCCTTTTCATATCCACATCACTTTTTATTTTCTCTTCTCCCTCTTGTGAATGATTGCTGCAAGAATGCTGTTCATTGACTACAGCTCAACACCATAGTACCCTCCAAACTCATCATTAAGCTTGAGACCCTGGGTCTCGACCCTGCCCTGTGCAACTGGGTCCTGGACTTCCTGACGGGCGCCCCCAGGTGGTGAAGGTAGGAAACAACATCTCCACTCCGCTGAATCTCAACACTGGGGCCCCACAAGGGTGTGTTCTCAGCCCCCTCCTGTACTCCCTGTTCCCTCACGACTGCGTGGCCATGCACGCCCCCAACTCAATCATCAAGTTTGCAGACGACACAACAGTAGTAGGCTTGATCACCAACAACGCTGAGACAGTCTACAGGGAGGAGGACAGGGCCCTCGGTGTGTGGTGTCAGGAAAATAACCTCTCACTCAATGTCAGCAAAACAAAAGAGATGATCGTGGACTTCAGGAAAGAGCAAAGGGAGCAGCCCCCTATCCACATCGAAGGGACAGCAGTGGAGAAGGTGGAAAGTTTTAAGTTCCTCGGGGTACATATCACCGACAAACTGAAATGGTCCACACACACAGACAGCGTGGTGAAGAAAGCGCAACAGCGCCTCTTCAAATCAAAATCAAATCAAATGTATTTATATAGCCCTTCGTACATCAGCTGATATCTCAAAGTGCTGTACAGAAACCCAGCCTAAAACCCCAAACAGCAAGCAATGCATGTGTAGAAGCACGGTGGCTAGGACAAACTCCCTAGAAAGGCCAAAACCTAGGAAGAAACCTAAAGAGGAACCAGGCTATGCGGGGTGGCCAGTCCTCTTCTGGCTGTGCCAGGTGGAGATTATAACAGAACATGGCCAAGATGTTCAAATGTTCATAAATAACCAGCATGGTCAAATAATAATAATCACAGGCAGAACAGTTGAAACTGGAGCAGCAGCACAGCCAGGTGAACTGGGGACAGCAAGGAGTCATCATGTCAGGTAGTCCTGAGGCATGGTCCTAGGGCTCAGGTCCTCCGAGAGAGAGAAAGAAAGAGAGAAAGAGAGAATTAGAGAGAGCATACTTAAATTCACACAGGACACCGGATAGGACAGGAGAAGTACTCCAGATATAACAAACTGACCCTAGCCCCCCGACACATAAACTACTGCAACATAAATACTGGAGGCTGAGACAGGAGGGGTCAGGAGACACTGTGGCCCCATCCGATGATACCCCCGGACAGGGCCAAACAGGAAGGATATATCCCCACCCACTTTGCCAAAGCACAGCCCCCACACCACTAGAGGGATATCTTCAACCACCAACTTACCATCCCGACACAAGGCCGAGTGTAGCCACGGCAAAGATCCAAGGGGGGGTGCCATGGCACAACCCAAAGGGGGGCGCCAACCCAGACAGAAAGATCACATCAGAGACTCAACCCACTCAAGTGACGCACCCCTCCTAGGGACGACATGAAAGAGCACCAGTAAGCCAGTGACTCAGCCCCTGTAATAGGGTTAGAGACAGAGAATCCCGGTGGAAAGAGGGGAACCGGCCAGTCAGAGACAGCAAGGGCGGTTTGTTGCTCCAGAGCCTTTCCGTTCACCTTCACACTCCTGGGCCAGACTACACTCAATCATATGTCCCACTGAAGAGATGAGTCTTCAGTAAAGACTTATAGGTTGAGACCGAGTTTGCGTCTCTAAATCAAATCAAATCAAATGTATTTATATAGCCCTTCGTACATCAGCTGATATCTCAAAGTGCTGTACAGAAACCCAGCCTAAAACCCCAAACAGCAAGCAATGCAGGTGTAGAAGCACGGTGGCTAGGAAAAACTCCCTAGAAAGGCCAAAACCTAGGAAGAAACCTAGAGAGGAACCAGGCTATGGTTAGTCCTCTTCTAGCTGTGCCGGGTGGAGATTATAACAGAACATGGTCAAGATGTTCAAATGTTCATAAATGACCAGCATGGTCAAATAATAATAATCACAGGCAGAACAGTTGAAACTGGAGCAGCAACACGGCCAAGTGGACTGGGGACAGCAAGGAGTCATCACGTCAGGTAGTCCTGAGGCATGGTCCTAGGGCTCAGGTCCTCCGAGAGAGAGAAAGAAAGAGAGAAAGAGAGAATTAGAGAGAGCATACTTAAATTCACACAGGACACCGGATAGGACAGGAGAAGTACTCCAGATATAACAAACTGACCCTAGCCCCCCTACACATACAGTGCCTTGCGAAAGTATTCGGCCCCTTTGAACTTTGCGACCTTTTGCCACATTTCAGGCTTCAAACATAAAGATATAAAACTGTATTTTTTTGTGAAGAATCAACAACAAGTGGGACACAATCATGAAGTGGAACGACATTTATTGGATATTTCAAACTTTTTTAACAAATCCAAAACTGAAAAATTGGGCGTGTAAAATTATTCAGCACCCTTAAGTTAATACTTTGTAGCGCCACCTTTTGCTGCGATTACAGCTGTAAGTCGCTTGGGGTATGTCTCTATCAGTTTTGCACATCGAGAGACTGACATTTTTTCCCATTCCTCCTTGCAAAACAGCTCGAGCTCAGTGAGGTTGGATGGAGACCATTTGTGAACAGCAGTTTTCAGTTCTTTCCACAGATTCTCGATTGGATTCAGGTCTGGACATTGACTTGGCCATTCTAACACCTGGATATGTTTATTTTTGAACCATTCCATTGTAGATTTTGCTTTATGTTTTGGATCATTGTCTTGTTGGAAGACAAATCTCCGTCCCAGTCTCAGGTCTTTCGCAGTCTCCATCAGGTTTTCTTCCAGAATGGTCCTGTATTTGGCTCCATCCATCTTCCCATCAATTTTAACCATCTTCCCTGTCCCTGCTGAAGAAAAGCAGGCCCAAACCATGATGCTGCCACCACCATGTTTGACAGTGGGGATGGTGTGTTCAGCTGTGTTGCTTTTACGCCAAACATAACGTTTTGCATTGTTGCCAAAAAGTTCAATTTTGGTTTCATCTGACCAGAGCACCTTCTTCCACATGTTTGGTGTGTCTCCCAGGTGGCTTGTGGCAAACTTTAAACAACACTTTTTATGGATATCTTTAAGAAATGGCTTTCTTCTTGCCACTCTTCCATAAAGGCCAGATTTGTGCAATATACGACTGATTGTTGTCCTATGGACAGAGTCTCCCACCTCAGCTGTAGATCTCTGCAGTTCATCCAGAGTGATCATGGGCCTCTTGGCTGCATCTCTGATCAGTCTTCTCCTTGTATGAGCTGAAAGTTTAGAGGGACGGCCAGGTCTTGGTAGATTTGCAGTGGTCTGATACTCCTTCCATTTCAATATTATCGCTTGCACAGTGCTCCTTGGGATGTTTAAAGCTTGGGAAATCTTTTTGTATCCAAATCCGGCTTTAAACTTCTTCACAACAGTATCTCGGACCTGCCTGGTGTGTTCCTTGTTCTTCATGATGCTCTCTGCGCTTTTAACGGACCTCTGAGACTATCACAGTGCAGGTGCATTTATACAGAGACTTGATTACACACAGGTGGATTGTATTTACCATCATTAGTCATTTAGGTCAACATTGGATCATTCAGAGATCCTCACTGAACTTCTGGAGAGAGTTTGCTGCACTGAAAGTAAAGGGGCTGAATAATTTTGCACGCCCAATTTTTCAGTTTTTGATTTGTTAAAGAAGTTTGAAATATCCAATAAATGTCGTTCCACTTCATGATTGTGTCCCACTTGTTGTTGATTCTTCACAAAAAAATACAGTTTTATATCTTTATGTTTGAAGCCTGAAATGTGGCAAAAGTTCGCAAAGTTCAAGGGGGCCGAATACTTTCGCAAGGCACCATCCGAACCATTGCCTGTTCACCCTGCTTCCATCCAGAAGGCAAAGTCAGTACAGGTGCGTCAAAGCTGGGACCGAGAGATTGAAAAACAGCTTCTATCTCAAGGCCATCAGATTGTTAAACAGCCACCACTAGCACAGAGAGGTGGCTGCCTACCTACAGACTTGATACCATTGGCCACTTTAATAAATGTAACACTAGCCACTTAATAATGCCACTTAAGAATGTTTACATATCTCGCATTACTCATCTCATATATACAGTATATAATGGATATTGCATCCTTCACTATCTATTATTTCCTATCTATTGCATCTTAGCTGCTCTGCCACTGCTAATCCATATATTTTATACTTAATAATTCTTATCCCATTCCTTTACTAGATTGTGTGTATTAGGTTTTGTTGTGAAATTGTTAGATACTGCTGCACTGTCGGATCTAGATGCATAAGCATTTCACTACATTCGCAATAACATCTGCTAACCATGGGCATGTGGCCAATACAATTGTATTTTATTTCCTCCTGTGTGCTCAGTTGAACTTAACCTCCTCTTTTGAAGTACCTGTATGTCTCTACTACCGTTCAGGGTCAGATGTCTCTGGGTCTTGAGTTGGTCCATTTGTAATATGATATGATAGACATGAGCACCCCTCTATCCATACCCTTCCATCTCCTTTTATTTTCCTCTCCTCTCCTCCCCTGTTATTTTCTGTCCTCTCCTTACCATTCCTTTTCCTTTCCTCTCCTCTCCTGCCATCTCCCACCTTACCGTTCCATGTTTCCCCTTTCAGTCCCTCCAGTCTCCTATTTGACAGTTTTTAGGGTGTTACACAGCTAAACCTGACACCCAGGTTACCCCAATCCGCACGCTACCCCAAACCAATTCCCTGATCCAGCCCAACAACGTCCCGTCCACAGCAGTGCCTGCACCTCCTGCAGCACTCTCATATAGTATTAACATTCATATCAGCTTCTAACTTTCCCCCCAAAGAAGAACAGAATCATATGTTTAGCATGAGAGATAAAGGATGGGGAGAAGAGGGGAGAGACAGAGAGAGAGAGAGGGAGGGAGGAGAGAGAGGAAGAGAGCGGGCAAGATCAATTGAGAGAAAGTAAGAAAACTTAGGGAGGGAGAGAAAGAGAGCATAGCAAATTAGTTGGGCTCAGCTGTCCTGTCTGGAGGATAGATAACAATACTGAGGCACAGCGCCTGTGTCACCATAATGTGGTGGATGTCACCGCAGGCTAACTGATGAAGCACACGATTGGCTGAGAGACACAGTTGTTGACAACCTATTTAAACTGTTGATGTGAATGTCACTGCTGGCCAATCAATGCAGACACTGTCTAAAAGAGACAGCTGTTCACAGCATTTTTTGAAGGGCATTGGCAGGTGTGGCGGTGTCACCACAAGATAATCGATGTTGGGCCGAGAAAGACAGTTGATTCATATCTCTGAGTAATGTCTAAACTGGTTTCTATAGTAAAGAGTAGAGGACTAGTGAGGCAAACTGGTGTTGGACAGGAATGTTTTTTAGTGGTTTTATCTACTGATTGACAGGATATTTTAAGCTATTTTTAAACAGGACTTGGTTCATGACCTTGCTTGTTTTCTCCTTTATCCAATATCCACCAATGGAATTAATTTGATGTATTACCCTTCTATCCACGTCTCGCTAATCTCCACAAATAGAGGCACGTAGAGGCTACCCATTCTTAAGACTGCTTGATCAGTGCAAGTCGTGTGAGTGTGTGTGAGTCACTTCAAAATAGAGTCCCTTCATAGTCTTATAAAAATCATGGCAGAGCAGGCTCAGATTAGTGTGTGTGTGCACGTGCACATGCGTGTGTGCGCGCATGTGTGTAAGGCTACTGGGATTACCGGGTTGTAGATGACAGGACATGGATTAAGATGTGTGAATGGTGACAGGGAAGAGCATGACTCCCTCACATGATTAACTCTAGGGACTGGCATTCATCTGTCACAGAAATGTACACATGTATACACACACACACATGCACAGACACTCATACAGTATACACGTAAACACACTTTTACAAACACTCATATGTACACACCTCCTTTCTTTGCCTGTCTTATTGTGTCCCATCCTCTCCTCTCTCCATGCATTCATCCGTCTGCTCTCCTATTAGTTTTTGTGAATGGAGCTGAGCTGATAGACACAATACCTCATTCATGTCTACCCCTCATCCCTCTCCTCTCCTCTCCTCTCCTCTCCTCTCCTCTCCTCTCCTCTCCTCTCCTCTCCTCTCGGGATTCAAACAGCAAAGCCTTCATCTGACAGGATAAGAGAGACAGAGGAGGAAAGGTCTCCCTCACCTTCCCTCAGAACCTCTGCGTTCTGTAGCTGCAGGTTTCTAACAGGTGTTTACCTCTCTCTTTCATTTCCTTTTCTCTCTCACCCTCCCGCTCCCTCTCTACCCACCTCTCTCTCTCTCTCTCTCTCTCTCTCTCTCTCACAGGTCTGAGGAGCTCTCTACAGAGGATGCAGCTGGAGTATGTGGATGTGGTGTTTGCCAACCGGCCCGACAGTAACACCCCCATGGAGGGTGAGTGATCACGGGGGAAAAGGGAGGGAGAGGATGAGAGGGTGACTCTCAGGGATGGGAGTGATTGATGGTATTGTTGTTGGTTTACTTTGGCACTCGTTTGTTTCACATGCACACGCAGTCATACACAAACACACACGCACATACACACAAGCAAGCAAACAAACACAAATAAACACACTCACACAGGCATATACACACTGCCCCCCCCCCCCACTCTGTGTTCAGTAAGTTTCAACAAGGCCTCTGTGTGTGTTGCTCCCCTCCCCTCATTCTATTGAAACAGGATTAGAGTCCCCCTCGAGGGTAGCTGGTGTATTTTGGGGTTAGTCTCCATGGAGATAGAAGCCCTACTGTGCTCTCTTTCTTTTCCTCTTCTTTTATTTCTCTTTCTCTAATTTGTGTCTCTTTGCTCTTTTTTTCTCTGCCTTTTCCTCGGCTTACTTACTTCCGCTCTTTCTTGGCTCTCCTATAACAGAGTGGGTCACAACACTAACTTGCTAGAGATTTCTTGTCAGCCCCTACTGTTCTCTCTAAGGTCGGATCCCTCTTACTCCCTCAGCCCAAAACAAGCCACCAGGGGTCCAGACTGTACACAACCTGAGCCTGTCACCCAGAGCTGCTGATGTCTGTCACACAAGCCCAATGGCAGAAATTTTCAGAGAAAGATTGCTAGATCGTCTTTGCCCCACGGCCAACAACAGACAATGTTGACTCTTCTGATGTGCCCATCACTACCAAATACGATACTGATTGGCCGATTGACAGACACAGAAAGCAAAGCAGATGGATAGATGGACGGACAGATGGACTGACAGACAGACACGCGCACACACACACACACACACAAACTTTATCTCACACACACACACCCAGCTGTGATCCTATCCCAGCTAAAAATTTTAGGGAAAGTGACCGTTTTTGCAATGTTACCCTTAATGTTCCCCAGATATTTGAGTGTCTAGTTTTCCGTTAGTTAGGAGAACATTGTATGCTAGCAAAAACCTCATGAGAACCTATTTAGTATGTCCTGGTGTTAGAGTTAGAAATGTCCTTAATGACAAACAGAGCATTCCAGAACGTGGTTGCCATGTTCTCAGAATATAACATATTCATGTTCTAGACACGTTCCATTGGAATGTTGCAAAAACAGTCCCGTGTGCAGCTTTATGAGCGTTTGGACAATATTCTATCAACGTCCCACCAAACATAAACAGAACAGGGTTGCCGTGTTCCCAGAATAAAATATATGAATGTTCTAAATACGTTTCATGGGAACGTTGCATGAACATTTCTGTGTATCATTTGTCAGGACGTCACCTGATGATCCCAAAGAAATCCCCAAAATAAAAGGGTTTCATTACCCACCACCCGTTGTTACTGTTGCCGAGCCCATCAAGGCCATAATTGGCCGCATACATATATATTTCTGCATCGTGTTCTAATGTTGGTGGGTCATTTCACCCTGTTTTAATGTTACTCCTGATCAATAAAACTGTTTTTCTTGAGTGTACTTTTAACAGAGCTGAGATTCACTTCAAAGTACATTTCAAGCAGACGATGGAGAGATGTCCAGCTACATAGAATTAATAAGTACTAACAATTTATGAGAGGTAGTGGAAATGTGGTCATCAATCAATTATAAAGCTCTTCTCACATCAGCTGATATCTCAAAGTGTTGTACAGAAACCCAGCCTAAAACCCCAAACAGCAAGCAATGCAGGTGTAGAAGTACGGTGGCTAGGAAAAACTCCCTAGAAAGGCCAAAACCTAGGAAGAAACCTAGAGAGGAACCAGGCTATGGTTAGTCCTCTTCTAGCTGTGCCGGGTGGAGATTATAACAGAACATGGTCAAGATGTTCAAAGGTTCATAAATGACCAGCATGGTCAAATAATAATAATCACAGGCAGAACAGTTGAAACTGGAGCAGCAACACGGCCAAGTGGACTGGGGACAGAAAAACTCCCTAGAAAGGCCAGAACCTAGGAAGAAACCTAGAGAGGAACCAGGCTCTGAGGGGTGTCCAGTCCTATTCTGGCTGTGCCGGGTGGAGATTATAACAGAACATGGCCAAGATGTTCAAATGTTCATAAATGACCAGCATGGTCAAATAATAATAATCACAGTAGTTGTTGAGGGTGCAACAGGTCAGCACCTGGGACAGGGAGCACGTCCGGTGAACAGGTCAAGGTTCCATAGTCGCAGGCAGAACAGTTGAAATTGGAGCAGCATATATATATATAATTAAAAGTGATATTAAAGTTTGGCTACATTTTCAAGCGCTTCTCTCATGTCAGTATAGGTCTGACCATCACCTGCAATTCGATATGTAGGCTTATTTTAATTATTTATCTACATTTACATATACTTATTTTTTTCATAACAGAATAGCTGCGATATTTCGGTTTTCAAAGCAATTTAATTGGCTATTTTAGTTAATGGCCTTGTTGCCCTTGTAGATTGGGCATCTCTTGAAGGCCAATTGGCCTTTCCTCTAAAATCATGAAATTACAGGCCTGGTCCACACAAGACATGAAATAACATGACACAATACAGAACATTAATAGTCAGAACAGCTAAAAAAAAAAGCAGCACACATAGCCTTCATATCAATATATCCACACAAAACATCTAGGTCCAATAGGGAATGTGCAGTGAGGTGTTGCTTTATCTGTATATTTAAACCAGGTTTGCTGTTCATTTGAGCAATATGAGATGAAATGGAGTTCCATGCAATAATAGCTCTATATAAGACCGTACACTTTCTTGAATTTGTTCTAGATTTGGGGACTGTGAAAAGACCCCAGGTTGCATGTCTGGTGGGGAAGGTGTGTGTGTCAGAGCTGTATGTAAGTTGACTGCGCAAACAATTTGGAATGTTCCATACATTAAAAATATTCTTCTTCTTATAAAAATAAGAAGTGATGCAGTCAGTCTCTTAACTTTTAGCCAAGAGAGATTATTATTATTTATATTAGCCCTCTGATTGGAGTGTGGTGTCAAAGAATCTGAGCATCTCTTTATTATGGACAGACCTCCTCCCATCTTTACAACCATTGATTCTATATGTTTTGACCATGACAGTTTACAATCTCTGGTAACACCAAGTAATTTAGTATCCTTAACTTGTTCAACAGCAAGTGGTGCAGTGGTCTAAGGCACTGCAGCGTAGTGCTTGAGGTGTCACTATAGACACCCTGATTTGATTCCAGGCTGTATCACAAGCAGCCATGATTGGGAGTCCCATAGGGCGGCGCACAATTGGCCCAGCGTCGTCCAGGTTTGGCTGGTGTAGGCTGTTATTGTAAATAAGAATTTGTTTTTAACTGACTTGCCTAGTTAAATAAAGGTTAAATTAATAAATAAAATACCATACCACACCATACCAGATTCAGCTGAGATTTAGAGTTTAGGGAATGATTTGTATCAAATACAATGCTCTTAGTTTTAGAGATGTTCAGGACCAGTTTATTACTGGCCACCCATTCCAAAACGGACTGCAACTCCTTGTTAAGGGTTTCAGTAACTTCACTAGCTGTGATTGCCGACATGTATATGGTTTAATCATCAGCATACATGGACACACAGTCTTTGTTTAATGCCAGTAGCAGATCATTGGTAAAAAAATAAAAAAGGGTAGCAGGGCCTGGAGAGCTGCCCTGTGGTACACCACATCCTACATGTTTGACAATAGAGAAGTTCCCATTAAAGAAAACCGAGGTTATGGTCAATAATATCAAAGGCTGCTGATCCATTTCTTTCAACCAATCGTCATCCATTTGTGTCAGTACATGTTGAGTGCTCTTTTCTATAAGCATGCTGAAAGTCTGTTGTCAATTTGTTTACAGAGAAAAGGCATTGTATTTGTTCAAACAATTTATTCCAATAGTTTGCTGATAGCTGGAAACAAGCTGATAGGTCTGCTGTTAGAACCAGTAAAGTCCACTTTACCACTCTTGGGTAGCGGAATTACTTTGGCTTCCCTCCAGCCCTGAGGACAAACACCTTCCACTAGATTCAGATTAAATGTATGACAGGCAGAAGTGGCCTTAATGGCTAACTGTTCATGGTTGCCATTTCCTGCCTAAGTTTGCCCACTTTGCCAATAAAGTAATCATTAGAATAATTGGCCACATAAAATGGTTTTGTGATGAATACGCCATCTGATTTGATGAAAGGGTGGAGTTGAATTTGTCTTTCTCCCAATAATTTAATTTAAAATACTCCAAAGTTTTCATCCTTTATATCATTGATCTTGGCTTCGTTTGTTTTATTTTTGTTGAGTTTAGTCACATAATTTCTTAAATCTGCAATAAATCAGCCACAGATGTGCAGCCAGAGTTATTAGCCACTCCTTTTACCCCATCACTTTCAACCATAGTTTTTCAATTCCTCATTAATACATGAATATTTCTAAATGTCATTTTCTAACAGGTGCATGTTTATCAATAATTGGAAGAAGCAATTTCACAAATTAAACAAGTGCTCTTTATTAATCACATCAGACCAACAAATATTGTTTAGATCATCCCACATAAAAGCCAAAGCAAAAAATGTGATCACTACATGTGGCTGATCTTGTTCCTGTCGTGTTTGTAAACACCCTGGAGGTTGATTAATTAATAACCTGAACCAGATTACAGTCACTGGTTACAGTGGGAAGCTTCCTCTTGAGCGGACTGTTTGATGAAAACCAGTCAATATTGAGGTCCCAGGAAAGTTGACCTCTCTGTTAACATTGTTAGTTTTACTCTGGTTGTTTAGAACCTAACGGAAAACTAGGAAAAGCTCAAACCAAGTTTATTCACCCACTGGGTCAAACAGCTGCAAAGACAAAGACCTCTTTACACAAACACATATTTATACCCCCATTTAGGCAGAGTCTCCTCCTTTTCTCTAAACACTACATTATTGTTGCTAGACAGGAAGTTTAGTGATGTGGGTAATAAATTGTGCCTTCTCCCTTCATGTGACCTGACCTGACCTTGGCCCACAAACTAATCAACACCTCTCCACCCTTATCAGTGACCGCAACCATGTGATTCCCTTTACCCTTTTCAGGGCGCAACCTCCATTGACCCAACCATATATATTCCTCATACATGTAACCATTAACTTCTAGTAAAGAAAGTATTTCAAACTAGAATTCAACAACTTCACATACACTATCAAGCATTTCAAACACATTATTTAGATACTGACTGTTAGCACTAGGTGGCCTATAGCAGCACCCCAAAATAATAGGCTTTAGATGAGGCAGGTGAACCTGCAACCACAGCACTTCAATAACACTTGACATGAGATCTTCTCTAAGCATTACAAGAATATGGCTCCTAATATATATATATAGAAACACCTCCCCCATACGCATTCCTGTCTCTTCTATAGATGTTATATCCTTGTATTGCTACTGCTGTATCATCAAAGGAATTATCTAAGTAGTCTCAGAAATGGCTAATATATGAATGTTATCTGATGTTAGTAAGTTATTTCATTAACCTTATTTCTAAGGCTACATATATTAATATAGGCCTTTCCTGTGTAGCTTCTCAGAGATTGACATAATATGGAAAATAACAAACTAAGCAAGAGAAAAAATAATAATTCCGTGGTCCATTAATCAGTTGGTGTGTGTATGAGCCTGTGGGGTTGAATCTACGAACCCATAGGCTTGGCTCTCTCATCCCTTCCAGGCTTTTGGGAATGAGGGTGGACACTGGCCTGTCATAGCAGATGTAAGCATTGTCCCCACGCGCTCTGGCAGCTTTCATGGACGGGATAAGTTATTTTCTCTTCTGGCGCACAGCTTCAGGATAGTCCTCATTGAGGAAAATGTATGTTCCTCTCAAGTTGTTGGCTCTTTCCAGAACAGCTACCTTGTCCTTGAACATCAGGAACTTGATTGGCCTGGGCCTGTCTTGAACTTGAAACACTATCGGCCTGGGCCTGTCACGTGGGCCGGTGGTGGGTTTTCCAATCCTGTGGGAATGCTCCACCTCAATTTTCCTGTGGTCCATCTTCCCTCACTTTGTTCTCAGACTCTGTCCAGGTCTTATGTGGAGATTCTGCAATTCCGTCCACAACAATGTTGTTCTGCCTTGATTGTCCCTCGAGATAATCTGATTTGTCCGTCATTGTTATCATGGATTCACATACATAACTAAAGTCCTCTCTCAATGACTTACAGATTGCTGTCATCTTGCCATTTTCCTGTTTAAACTCATCGAGCTGACTCTGGGAGAACTGCAAACCGTTCTTCGGGTCCTGGACCAGTCTGATCACGTCGTCCATTATTTTATTAGTTGACTCCACCAGTATTTGTACACAATTCTTGAAGTTATTTTCTTGATGTTGTAACAACTGCTTATAGAAATATTTTTGTTTGTCTAAAATATCCCTCACCTGTGATAGACAGACACCACTATCCTCAAAGGTACTCCCACCACCTTTGGTCTTTCTCATGGTAGCAACGTAGGCCACGCTGTTACTCCTCGCAGTTCCAGACAGGTCAGCTCGCAGGGAAGGTGGAAACAGCAACAAAAAGCAGGGATCACATGGAAACCATGTGTTTGATGTATTTTATACCATTCCACTTATTCTGCTTCAGCCATTAACACGAGCCCATCCACCCCAATTAAGGTGCCACCAATCTTCTGTGATGTTAACATATTTTAATTATACTCCTGAATCACAATGATCAATAAACGTGTTTCTTGAGTGTACTTTTAACAGTTGAGATTTACTTCAAAGTGCGTTCACCCTATTTCTTACAGCCTTACACCTATAAAGTTGTTTCAGATTCACACAAGTACCTAGGGAGGAAGGGTTAGGCTTTTTTCAGTCTGGACAGGGCCTAACTATACCGACCCAATAAGCACATGTCCTAGAGATATCCTTTATTGGGACAGTGTTTATGGTGTTTGTCATTGGTGCTGATGGCCTGGATTTGAGACCCGCCAAGACAGGTGTGTCAAAGTCCTTACATGGAGGGCCTAGTGTCTGCTGTTTTATTTATTATTATTTGCAATTAAGATCAAGACAACCAGGCGAGAAGAGTTCCTTCCTAATTAGTGACCTTACTTCATCAATCAATTACAAGGGAGGAAGACTCTCGGCCCTCTGTGGAATGAGTTTGAGAAATGAGCTAAGGGAATCACCCTACTCTCACATTCTTATCAAAACATGTTAATGTCCAAGTTAAAATACCTATCTGATATAGTTAAAATGAGTTTTTCACTCAAATATGGGAATCTGTAAGATTTCTTCTTGAGCACGAATTTTGACCACTTTCCACATATTCAACTACAAAGAGGTTTTCCAATGCTCCGCTAAGAAGGGTACTCATTGGTAGATGGTTAAAACAAAAAAAAGTAGACATTGAATATCCTTTTGAGCATGGTGAAGTTATTAATTACACTTTGGATGTTGTATCAGTACACCCAGTCAGTACAAAGATACAGGCGTCCTTCCTAACTAAGTTAGAGAGGAAGGAAACCGCTCAGGGATTTCAACATGATGACTTTAAAACTTCTTAGGGATCAAATCCCGTTAGCAGGATCGATTTGACAACATCCGGTGAAATGGCAGAGCACCAAATTCAAATAAAATTATTCGAAATATTTAACTTTCATAAAATCACATAAAATTGCAATACACCAACATAATGCTTAACTTCTTGTTAATCCAGCCACCGTGTCAGATTTCAAAAAGGCTTTACGGCGAAAGCAAACCATGCGATTATCTGAGGACAACACCCCATCATACAAACACATGACAATCATATTTCAACCGTGACACAAAACTCAGAAATAACAATATAATTCATGCCTTACCCTTTAAGATCTTCTTCTGTTGGCACTCCAAAATGTCCCACAAACATCACAAATGGTCCTTTTGTTCTATAAATTCCGTCGTTATATCCCCAAAATGTCCATTTATTTGGCACATTTGATTCAGAAAAACACTGGTTACAACTCACCCAACATGGCTACAAAGTATCTAATAAGTTACCTGTGAACTTGGTCCAAACATTTCAAACAACTTTCCTAATCCAACTTTAGGTATTTTAAAATGTAAATAATCGATACAATTTAAGATGGAATATACTGTGTTCAATAGCGGATAAAATGAAATTGGAGCGAGTTTCAGGTTGCGCGCCCCAAACAAAACAGTCCACTTGGCTCAACACTCAGAAAGGAAAGGGCTACTTTTTCATTATTCAAAAGAAAAACATCAACCAATTTCTAACATCTAGTGGAAGCCATAGGAACTGTAACCAGATGCCTCAGAAATCTAGATTGAAACCAATTGATAACACAGTGAACTAAAAAAAAAAAATCCTGGATGGTTTGTCCTCCGGGTTTTGCCTGCCAAATAAGTTCTGTTATACACAGACACTATTTTAACAGTTTTAGAATCTTTGGAGTGTTTTCTATCCAAATCTACCAATTATATGCATATCCTAGCTTCTGGGCCTGAGTAACAGGCAGTTTACTTTGGGCACGCTTTTCATCCGGATGTGAAAATAGTGCCCCCTATCCCAATGAAGTTAAACAGTTACAGAGTTAATAGCGGTGACAGGAGAAAACTGAGGATGTATCAACAACGTTGTAGTTACTCTACAATACTAACCTAATTGACAGAGTGAAAAGAAGGAAGCCTGTACAGAATACAAATATTCCAAAAAAATCCATCCTGTTTGCAACTCGGCACTATAGTAATACTGCAAAAAAGGTGGCAAAGCAATTCACTTTTGTCCTGAATACAAAGTGTTGTGTTTGGGGCAAATCCAATACAACACATTATTCAGTACCACCATCCATATTTTCAAGCATAGTGGTGGCTGCATCACGTTATGGGTAGGCTTGCAATCATTAAGGACTGGGAGTATCATTTCAGCCCTTACATTTCTGAAATAAGTCAATCAAATCAATGATGAGAATAGTCAGATGAACTGATACCTGACATGAACACGATGGCGTAGTGAGGTTGTGCGTTTAATTCCCAGGTGAGGACATGTTGAATAATAATGACTCTGTACGTACACAATGTGACCATCTATTGTATGTCAAATATGTGTGTGAGTGTCTCTACCCTTGCTAACAGACAGCGAGCTATGAATGGATCCGTGGTTCACCAATCAGGGCATTGATTGGCTCGGCAACAGTAACAAGAAGTGATGTGGTAAAGATTTTTTTCGGGGGGAGAGCAATTCTTTAGAACTATAAAGCGACGTCCTGACAATTGATACACATAAATGTTCCTGCAACGTTCCCATGAAACGTGTCTAGAACATTAATGGCTTGTATTCTGAGAACACGGCAACCATGTTCTGTGTATGTTTGGTGTGATGATGATGGATTATTTTCCTAACACAGGAAACTGTGCACATGAATATTCTTGCAATGTTCCCATGAAACGTGTCTGTAACATGAATATCTTATGTTCTGAGAACATGATAACTATGTTCTGTGTATGTTTTTGGTGGGACGTAGATGGAATATTCTTCTTAGGCCCACAGAAAACTGGACAGATAAATGTTCTTGCAACGTTCCCATGAAACATGTCTAGAACATTAATATCTTATGTCCTGAGAACATGGCAACCATGGTCTGTGTATGTTTGGTGGGACATTGATGGAATATTCTCCTAACCCACAGAAAGGGGACACATGAATGTTCTTGCAACATTCCCGTGTGTAGAACATTCATATCTTAAGTGAGTTCATGGTAACCATGCTTTAGGTAAGTTCTATTTGACATTAAAGGGAATATTTTCTTGGAAATACTCCTAGCACATCCTGGGTCCGTTCCTATGAAAACGTTAGTTAATGACCTATAGAGGGAAGGGAACATTCTCTAAAGTTGTGGGAACATTTTTTTGTTAGCTGGGTTACTACAGTTACGTCCATTTTTGGAAAATGTTGATATGTACCCATTGATTCTTGAAGAATATAACTTAGAAATGCCTCATGAGTATAGTTCAACTGACTTGCTTCATCAGAACCCAAAATATAAGTATGTTTTACCCCAATGTTTGTAAACAAAGTAAATGTAAACCATGGTTAAAACTATAATTTTGTTATCATGGATGGTCAGTCCTTACATCCATAGCTCTGTCAAAGACAGTGCAGTATAAAGATAGACAGAAACTGCTTCTCCAATAAAATCCCAGGTCACACTTGTATGCCATGTCATGTCAATGTTGGCTAGCTAAGGTCATGCGCATCTGTTCTAACAGTTGCCTCACACCAAACTGCGCATGTGCAGGGCGTCAAATCAAAAGCATTTCTTCAATATATAAAAATGTTTTTGACAAAAATTAAAACGTGTCAGTTAGTCACTTTCACGAGGTTGGAGTAATCACATGTTCAGCTCTTTAAGTCTTTTGTCTCGAATCTGGGTTGTGCCTTTTAGATTTTGAGAAAATGAACAACAAAGGAAGAATTTTTCACTTCTCTCATTGTCTTCTCAAACCCCAGCCTGGTCTGTTTGGCAAGCGTTTCCGGAATTCTTATGACGTTGCACCTCCAGTTTTAGAAAATCTGTGGGTCTGTCTATGAATTTGAGAGTGGTTGCAATTCTCCAGCCCCATCCCTCAGTTTTTAGCAGAACAGTGGCAGCAAGAACACATTTTAAATTTTTTCAACTGCTGATTGCCGCTTTAGGAATTCATAGAATCTGATGAACAATGTACAGCTATCTCTTCCATTCTTTCTCCATTTCCCTCTTCCATCTCAGAACAGATGTATTGTTGTTCATGCCTGACATTTTCCCCTCTCCACTTCCCACCCGTTTCACCCACACACTCTGGCACTCTCCGCTGTTTGTAGGCTCACAGAATGAGCTGTTCATGAAAGGGAATCACTTTTTTAATCACACTGACATAGGTTCATCTATCTTTTCCATCTCTCCCTGTTTTACATGTTGTTGTTCAGCAAGATTGTAGTTATTTATGGAGAAATGCACCCAAACCCAATACATCCTGTTGCATTTCTTGATTAGACTACACATTTGTAAGGGTATGGGGAAAGGGGGAGACCTAGTCAGTTGTACAACTGAATGCATTCAACTGAAATGTGTCTTCCACATAACCCAACACCTCTGAATCAGAGACAGATTTTTACCTTGTCAGCTCTGGGATTCAATCCAACAACCTTGTGGCCCAACGCTCTAACCACTAGGCTACCTGCCACCCCATAATCGAAGCGCTCTGTGTGAGATTCACCTTTTTATATATATATAAAACATTGGTAAGATGATAACAGTACAACTCAACAGGCAGTACAGTATATACATATACTGTATATATGTATATACTGTACTGCCTGTTGAGTTGTACTGTTATCATCTTACCAACGTTTTTATTCTATTTTGTAAAGCTACCAAATTGCACCGTTTGCCAAGCATATTTGCCCTTGCGGGACATCTAAAGTATATGGAATTGAATTGAATGTTCTAGTTTCCTTACAATAGAGTTTCTGGTTAGTTAGACATCATGAGTAGTAACATTTGATGTAGCAGAAGCCACCCGTAGTGGACCATTGTCAGTTCTGTTTGTGCCTGAGGGTAGAGTGGTATTGCAGGGCCATTGTGGTGTGAAGAGCCATACACAAACACTGTTTCGATGAGAGGAGAGAGGTTATTGAATTAGAGAGGGTCATAGGCAGCATTACAGAACTGACCAAGGTCCACTACGGGTGACTTCTGCTACATCAAATGTTATACTACTCTGATTAGAGCCTCTACAAGCTACCCACTGGGCACACGCACACCACACTATTTCAACATGTAAATGTGGGTAATATTTGGGAGAGACGTCAATAAGATTACAACCTTTTTTCACCAACTCTAAAAGTCAGCCAGAAGTTTGTTGAATTCCTAATGTGTTATCACTATGCTTTCAGCCATCTAAAAGGACAACCAAATTCCGATCGAAAAACAAAGTCTAATTTCTTGTTTAGTTGTCATCTACAGTAAATGTATTATCACTGCGCTTTCAACCATTTTAAAGGACAACACAGTTTAAATGGGAATACAATGTCAGAATAGTTTTATTTATTTTATACAACACAATGTTTGTGAGAAACTTTATTTAACTAGGCAAGTCAGTTAAGAACACATTCTTATTTACAATGACGGCCTACCAAAAGGCAAAAGGCCTCCTGCGGGGATGGGGGCTGGGATTAAAAATAAAAATACATTAAAAATATAGGACAAAACACACTTCACGACAAGAGAGACAACACAACACTACATAAAGAGAGACAAAAGACAACAACATAGCATGGCAACAACACATGACAACACAGCATGGAAGCAACACAACATGACAACAACATGGTAGCAACACAACATGGCAACAGCACAAAACAGGGTACAAACATTATTGGGCACAGACAACAGCACAAAGGGCAAGAAGGTAGAGACAATCAACAACAACAAAGCAGCCATAACTGTCAGTAAGAGTGTCCATGATTGAGTCTTTCAATGAAGAGATAGCGATAACTGTCCAGTTGAGTGTTTGTTGCAGCTAGTTCCAGTCACTAGCTGCAGCGAACTGAAAAGAGGAGCGATCCAGAGATGTGTGTGCTTTGGGGACCTTTAACAGAATGTGACTGGCAGAATGGGTGTTGTATGTGGAGGATGAGGGCTGCAGTAGATATCTCAGATAGGGGGGAGTGAGGCCTAAGAGGGTTTTATAAATAAGCATCAACCAGTGGGTCTTGCGACGGGTATACAGAGATGACCAGTTTACAGAGGAGTATAGAGTGCAGTGATGTGTCCTATAAGGAGCATTAGTGGCAAATCTGATGGTCGAATGGTAAAGAACATCTAGCCGCTCGACAGCACCCTTACCTGCGGATCTATAAATTACGTCTCCGTAATCTAGCGTGGGCAGGATGGTCATCTTAATCAGGGTTAGTTTGGCAGCTGGGGTGTAAAAGGAGCGATTACGATAGAGGAGACCAACTAATCTATATTTAACTTTAGCCTGCAGCTTTGATATGTGCTGAGAGAAGGACAGTGTACCGTCTAGCCATACTTCTAAGTACTTGTATGAGGTGACTACCTCAAGCTCTAAACCCTCAGAGGTTGTAATCACACTGGTGGGGAGAGGGGCATTATTTTTACCAAACTACATGACTTTTGTTTTGGAGGTGTTTAGAACAAGGTTAAGGGCAGAGAAAGCTTGTTGAACACTAAGAGAGGTTTGTTGTAGAGCATTTAACACAAAATCCGTGGAGGGGCCAGCTGAGTGTAAGACTGTCTCATCTGCATATAAATGGATGAGAGAGCATCCTACTACCTGAGCTATGTTGTTGATATAAATTGAGAAAAGCGTAGGATCAGGCCTTGGGGTACACCCTTGGTGACAGACAGTGGCTGAGACAGCAGATGTTCTGACTTTATACATTGCACTCTTTGAGAGAGCGTTAGTAAGAAAACCAGGCCAAAGACCATAAAGGCCCACAAGAATGGAATGGTCTACCGTATCAAAAGCTTTGGCCAAGTCAATAAAAACAGTTGCACAACATTTCTTAGAATCAATGAGAACCTTTAAGTTTGCAGTGACACATCCATAACCTGAGCGGAAACCAGATAGCATACCAGAGAAAATACTATAGACATCAAGAAAGCCAGTCAGTTGATTATTTTTGTTATTTTCAACACCTTTGATAAACAGGGCAAAATAGAAATAGGCCTATAACAGTTAGGATCGTATTGATCTCCCCCTTTAAAAAAGGAGGAACCGTGGCTGCCTTCCAAGCAATGGGAACCTCCCCAGAAAGGCTTGGCGATTATAGGGTCAGCAACCTTAAAAAAGAAACGGTTTAAACCATCTGACCCAGATGTTTTTTTGGGGGTCAAGTTTATGGAGCTCCTTTAGCACCTCGGACTCTGTGACCGCCTGCAGGATTGTCTGATACCAGTCACCCGGACAGCTGATGAAACTGAGGAGTATTTCTGTTTGTAATAAAGCCCTGTTGTGGGGAAAAATTCATTCTAATTGGCTGGGCCTGGTTCCCCAGTGGGTTGGCTTATGCCCAGTCATGTGAAATCCATATATTTAGGCCTAATTTATTTATTTAAATGTACTGATTTCCTCGTATGAACTGTAACTCAGTAAAATCATTCAAATTGTTGAATGTTACGTTAATATTTTTGTTCAGTAAAATTTGTCAAATTATTTTGATGTGGAATCTATGTGGAAAATACATAAGATTTGAAAAAAGTAATCAACGTAAACTTTTGTTTTTGAGGGTAAAATGTCAACCAAAGGATTGTGTTGTCATGGTAACCAATTTTCAACATAGACAAGCCTTGTATGAAATATGTCAAATGTTTCCCTTTGAAACAATGTCAGATCTTCAATGTAATATTCACTATCAGAAAAAAACTGTCGGCTGGGCAAGACCTCCTGGAGAGCTATCCCTTTAGTCTCCCATCCAGAGTTTTAACATCATCCAGCCCTGCTTAGTTTTGATATTTGTCACTGACTATAACCATTGCGCTGTCATGAGAATGATTGCTGAGGAACCTCCACTTAAACTGTTACAGACCTAAATCTATTTTATCCTGCCTTTCTAAAGTCAAGTTAACAAACAGATCACCTACCATTTTGAATCCCACTGTACCTTCTCCGCTACGCAATCTGGTCTCCGAGCAAGTCATGGGTGGACCTCAGACACGCTCAAGGTCCTAAACGATATCATAACCGCCATTGATAAAAGACAGTACTGTGCAGCCGTCTTCATCGACCTGGCAAAGGCTGTCGACTCTGTCAATCACCGCATTCTTATCGGCAGACTCAACAGCCTTGGTTTCTCAAATCACTGCCTCGCCTGGTTCAACAACTACTTCTCAGATAGAGTTCAGTGTGTCAAATTGGAGGGCAGGTTGTCCGGACCTCTGGCAGTCTCTATGGGGGTGCCACAGGGTTATAATCTCGGGCCGTCTCTTTTCTCTGTTTACATCAATGATGTCGCTCTTGCTGCGGGTGATTCTCTGATCCACCTCTACGCAGACGACACCATTACGTATACTTCTGGCCCTTCTTTGTACACTGTGTTAACAAACCTCCAGACGAGCTTCAATGACATACAACACTCCTTCTGTGGCCTCCAACTGCTCATAAATTCAAGTGAAACTAAATGCATGCTTTTCAATCGATCGCCGCCCGCATCACTACTCTGGACAACTACAAATACCTAGGTGTCTGGTTAGGCTGTAAACTATCTTTTGCAGACTCACATTAAACATCTACAATCCAAAACGAAATCTAGAATTGGCTTCCTATTTCGCAACAAAGCATCCTTCACTCATGCTGCCAAACATACCCTCGTAAAACTGACTATCCTACCGTAACTTTGGCGATGTCCTTTACAAAATAGCCTCCAGCACTCTACTTAGCAAATTGGATGTAGTCTTTCACAGTGCCATCTGTTTTGTCACCAAAGCCCTATATACTACCCACCACTACGACCAGTATGCTCTCGTTGGCTGGCCCTCGTCAAACCCACTGGCTCCAGGTCAACTATAAGTCTTTGCTAGGTAAAGCCCCGCCTTATCTCAGCTCACTGGTCACCATAGCAGCATCCACCCGTAGCACGCGCTCCAGCAGGTATATTTCACTGGTCATCCCCAAAGCCAACTCCTCTTTTGGCCGCCTTTCCTTCCAATTCTCTGCTGCCAATGACTGGAACAAATTGCAAAAATCACTGAAGCTGGAGTCTTATATAACTTTAAGCATCAGCTGTCAGAGCAGCTTACCGATCTTTGCACCTGTACACAGCCCACCTGTAAATAGCCCACCCAACTACTTCATCCCCATATTGTTATTTATTGTTTTGCTCCTTTGCACCCCAATATCTCTACTTGCACATTCATCTTTTGCACAAAATTGTAATTATTTCGCCACTATGGCCTATTTATTGCCTTACCTGTCTAATCTTACTACATTTGCACACACTGTATATATATTTTTCTGTTGTGTTATTGACTGTATGTTTGTTTATCCCATGTGCAACTCTGTGTTGTTTGTGTCGCACTGCTTTGTTTTATCTTGGCCAGGTCGCAGTTGTAAATGAGAACTTTTAAATAAAGGTGAAATAAAACATTTTAAAAAATAGATTCACTGTTGCTATTGAAGTCATTCCAAAAGGTAGGTTCAACAGAGCAAGTTAAATGGAACCATACTTTATCAATCATACATCATCAATGGTGCTATTTAATATCTGGGAAGTCACCAACAGCTATTGTTTGAATTCAGTCCAGGGGCAACTAAAAATAGATATGTCGGCCTGGGGTTTCAAGCTTTGGTTGATTTCCAATTGAATCTACAAGTTCATTATAAATACACTGAGTTTACAAAACATTAAGGACACATGTTCTTTCCATGACATAGACTGACTAGGTGAATTCAGGTGAAAGCTATGGTCCCTTGTTTTCACTTGTTAAATCCACTTCAATCAGTGTATATGAAGAGGAGGAGACAGGTTTTTTAAGCCTGAAGACAATTGAGACATGGATTGTGTATGTGTGTCATTCAGAGGGTGAATGGGCAACACAAAATATTGAAGTGCCTTTGAACGGGGTATGGTAGTAGGTGCCAAGCGCACCAGTTTGTGTCAAAAACTGCAATGTTGCTAGGCTTTTCATGCTCAACAGTTTCCACTGTGTATCAAGAATGGTCCACCACCCAAAGGACATTCAGCCAACTTGACACAACTGTGGGGGGCATTGGAGTCAACATGGGCCAGCATCCCTGTGGAAGCTTTCAACACCTCGTAGAGTCCATGCCCTGATGAATTGAGAGTGTTCTGAGGGCAAAATATTAGTAAGGTGTCCTTATTGTTTTGTACTCTTAGTGTATGTTGGATTCAGATCTCCATCTCAACCAAAAATCTAAGTAAAAAAATAGAACTAAATCAAATCAAACTGTATTTAAAGTGCATTTAAAGTTGGATTGGATTTGATTTAGCTCTATTCTTTAACTTAGATTTTTGGTGGAAATGGGGACTTAAAGCCAACATATCAATAATTAATTTGTAGACAAACTGGAATTAAAGCCAGGCTCAGTGGCACAGCTATCCAAGCAGAAAAACATCTCCTTCATGTCACGATCGTCGTATGAATCGGACCAAAGCGCAGCGTGGTATGTGTTCATGATGATTTTTTAATAAAAGAACGCACTGAACACTGAATACAAACTATACAAAACAATAAACGAAATAACGACCGTGAAGCTATAATGAGAACTGTGCTGACACAAGCAATCAACATAGACAATCACCCACCAACAAACAGTGAAACCCAGGCTACCTAAGTATGATTCTCAATCAGAGACAACTAATGACACCTGCCTCTGATTGAGAACCATACTAGGCCGAAACATAGAAATCCAAAAATCATAGAAAAACAAACATAGACTGCCCACCCCAACTCACGCCCTGACCATACTAAATGATGACAAAACAAAGGAAATAAAGGTCAGAACGTGACACTTCAAATGTTGATTTTGTTTGTGTTGACAACCTGGCACAATTCAATAACACACTAGCAATACGGTAATTAGCCTATTAACTTGTCGACAAGTTAACAAATGATATGTTGGATTCAAGTCTCCATCCTAACCAACAATACAAGCTAAATATATCAAATAATAGGATTATGTTACGGTGCGTGAATGAGGACCCAAAAGCGAATTAACGTAAACAGAGCTTCTTTAATGACAAAACATAGGTAGGCTCAGATGGACCGGCAGATTCCGACAGGACAGGACAAGGTTGCAGCAAACATGACGATAGTCTGGTTCAGGCATGAATAACACAAACAAGAATCCGACAAAGACAGGAGCAAAAACAGAGAGAGATATAGAGGACTAATCAGAGGGAAAAAGGGAACAGGTGGGAAAAGGGGTGACGAGGTAGTTAGGAGGAGACAAGGAACAGCTGGGGGAAAGAGGGGGAGAAAAGGTAACCTAATAACGACCAGCAGAGGGAGACAGGGTGAAGGGAAAGGACAGAAACAAGACACAACATGACAATACATGACAGATTAAGCCAGTGGCTCAGATCTAACTATCCAAGCAGTAGATACATCTCCATTAAATGTTCATATTTGGTTGTAAGACAGTAAATAGCGTAATGGTAAGGCTATCTTACAAGCTAATGTAACAGTATTTATTCATTTTAAAAATGAGTAACAAATCCATGGCCACAATTTGCAGTTACTGTAACAATAAATGTCTTCTTATGTAATCATAGAAAGCATTCAAGTTCAGGGTCGCAGGTCTGTGGAAATCTTCACAATTGCTATTATAACCTACACAGAATCTCAGACGGCAATGAACACTTGCACCATGTACTTTAATGTAATCTCAACTGCAATCCAGGTCATTTGGTTGTGCTATTAGATGAAACACAGTGATAACACATTAAGTTGTTGTAGAAATAAACAAAATATCTGACATTGTATTCCCATTTGATCTTTGTTTTGCTATTAAATGGTTGAAAGCGCAGTGATAACACATTTAGCTGACAACTAAACCAAAAATCAGAATGAGATTTTCCATTGGAATGTGGTTGTGCTTTTAGATGGTTGAAAGCATAGTGATAACACATTGTGATTTCAACAAACTTTTAGGTCTTTAGGGGTCTTTTTGAGAGGGTGAAAATAGGTTGGAATCTCATCTAACAAATATTACCAAATTCTCCACATTGAAATGACTTGGTGTGCCCAGTAGGATATTAAACAACAAAAGTCAATATTTGCCTTTAAGAAGACTGAACAGGATTTTAAGCACTTTCAAATTGCTAACACATTGTAGGAATTGGAATTCGTAACATATACACATTTCAGGAATATTTTTGTATTTGATTTATTTACCAGAACGTTATCATAAAACATTTTCGTGGACCCGTTTTGGCTTGTAAGCGCTACTTTCAAAACTACTGGCTGAAATGATACAAAGCCTTTAGTAATGAGAAGTGATCTGTTGTAGGAGGAGGTGAGGCGCCCTCATGTCTCACACCTGCTCCTTAACATTGGAGTGTCTTCATCGTATCAGTTTCCCTCTATGTATGTTCCACTTAAAACACAACCAGGCTTCCATTTACAGGTAAACGGACAATTAATGTATATTTTCAGGGGAACATCACTCTAAAACATAATGTATCTTATTTTGCTATACTCTCCCAACTCCCTTTGTGCAGAAAGGGGCAGATGCCAACTTACACCAATACCCACAACATCCCATTTGTCCAAAAAAGCCGTGTTTCCCTCCTGTAGCTAGCAGGTGTTTGTTGTTTTTGTCTCTGCAGAGATTGTGAGGGCGATGACCCATGTGATCAACCAGGGTATGTCCATGTACTGGGGGACATCACGATGGTCTGCCATGGAGATCATGGTGAGTAGGAACACACTTCCTCACAACCTTACAATACATGAATTTCATACTCTAATTTGCTGTTGACCTACTATCTAGATTCTGTCCACATAATTCACTAGCATGCTTGGGAAATGAACGCTTCTGAAGTCTGACATTAGGAAGTAAACAAACACTACAGGGGGTTGACAAGGTAAATGAAGTCTGAAAAGTTCAGGTGATGTCTTGCAATATCAATGCTTTTGAAGATATTGAAGTTTGGTCTGACAAGAAATGCCAAGCTTTAAAAGATGAATGCAGTCAGTAAAGTTCAGATCCCACTTTCCTCACCGTGTTTCTCTCCCCTTCTTCCTCCTCTCTTTCTCATCCCTCGTTCTTTTAGGAGGCGTACTCTGTGGCTAGGCAGTTTAACCTGATCCCTCCAGTGTGTGAGCAGGCCGAGTATAATTTCTTCCAGAGGGACAAGGTTGAGACACAGCTGCCTGAGCTCTATCACAAAATAGGCAAGTGACATATTGGACTGTGCATGCTGTGGTCTTTGACACTAGTCAATATTCCATGCCTCAAAAGGTAAACTGTAGATACCAGTTCTTTTGTCCTTCAGTACCATGGTCGTCTGATGATTACCTTGCTTGTCATGTGGCCTGACTACCACGTGCCATTGCAGGTGTGGGTGTGGTATCCTGGTCGCCTCTAGCTTGTGGAATCATCACTGGGAAGTATGAGAATGGTATCCCAGAATGCTCCAGGGCCTCCATGAAGGTACTGCTCTTATCTTCTTGTCCCAACAACATCTGAGGGGTTTTTTGAATGTCTGCTTGGTCCTCAGATCCTTCTCCATTCTCTCTCCTCCAGCCGTATGCCTGGTTGAAGGAGAAGATAGTGAGTGAGGATGGGAGGAAACAACAGGCCAAGCTGAAGGAGCTGACTACCATCTCTGAGAAGCTGGGTTGCACTCTGCCACAACTAGCCATCGGTAAGATATCGGTACAGACAGATAACCATGCTAAATGTAGAGGATTGCTCTATTTTGAGTCTTGGAAGGACTACCTCCACAAGGGACTTGTCCTGATTAACCTCTCTCTCTCTTTCTCTAGCCTGGTGCCTGAGGAATGAAGGAGTGAGCTCAGTGTTGCTGGGAACATCCAGCCCCATCCAGCTTGCAGAGAACCTGAGGGCCATGGAGGCAAGGAGCATCTCATATGCCATCTACATTTAGGGGAGCAGGACCCCTTTGAAGAATACATTTCAAGTTTTAATATATAATAATAATAATAATAATAACAACAACACATTACATTTAGGGGAGCAGGACCCCTTTGAAGAATACATTTCAAGTTTTAACATATAATAATAATAATAATAACACATTACATTTAGGGGAGCAGGACCCCTTTGAAGAATACATTTCAAGTTTTAACATATAATAATAATAACAACAACACATTACATTTAGGGGAGCAGGACCCCTTTGAAGAATACATTTCAAGTTTTAATATATAATAATAATAATAATAATAACAACATCACATGACATTTAGAACACACGTTTATCCACAGCGACATACAGTCAGCTGTGGACACAATTTTTACACATGGGTAATCCCAGGAATAAAATCAACTATCCTGGCATTGCAAACACCATGCTCTACCAACTGAGCTAGACCTGCTGTCTTACTGACGACCAGGCCGGAACTTGGACCATGAATGTAGTAAATACATTTTTTTTAAATAAATTATGTCATTTTTATGGCATCCCTTTCTCAGCACTCAAAAACTGTTCCCTCTCTCTAGTCTACACTGTTTGTTGAATATTTTGGATACAGTACATCTATTGTGGTGTATTTACTAACTACTGCTATCAACTTTACAACTAACTGAATCAAATGTTTTGTTTCTCCTCTTCATATATTGTAGGTCATTCCAAAGATGACAGCAGGCATTGTCACAGAGATTGACCACGTCTTGGGAAACCGACCGCACAGTAAGAAGGACTTTCATCAAGCACATTAGGATATACCATTTTACAGAACTGTGATTGATAGGCCTAATCTGGACAAGATCTCATCAGTGGCACCTTCAGTGTGTGCCCAACCCTGCTCTTGTGTATGTGTGTGTGTTCTGCCCAGCTCCTCCGCCTGCCTCGTCCGTATGAAGATCAACCTGTACTCAATGTCGTTAACTGAGAGCTCTACTTGACAAAGCATGCATGCCACAGCTCTGCTACAGTGCAGACAGTTTAAACTTGCCTAAACAATCATCGTTATCAAGATGTGCTCATAAAAGAAAATCACACCATTTCTTGAATGTGGTCCATCTGTTTGTAAAAGTAGTCTTTCTCTTGATTTGAGAGCAACTTCCTCTGTCTCTGTAACGTCAGAGGATAGTGTATAGTGCATCTCAAACAATGATTCATCCTCAGAGCCACCAATGAGCTTTAAAAGCATGTCTGTAATACATTTTTAGACATGCATGGATCAGGGGAGGTTAAACATAATTCCAAGCCACTAAATATCCCTTTGAGTATGGTCAAGTATGGTAATTCATCTCTGAATGGTGTATCATATCACCCAGACACTGCAAAGATCTGGCCACCCTTCCTAAATGTGCTGTGGCTGAGAATGGAAACTTCTCAGGGATATCACTATGAGGCTAAATACGTACATGGATCAACAACATCCCATTTACTCCATATTACTGGCATGTATGACAAAGTAAAAAGAAGGAAGCCTGTGCTAAAAAATCCATTCTAAATCATTCATCCAGTTTGCAACAAGGCCATTAAGTAATACTGCAATACATCATGGCAAAGAAATTAACTTTTTGGCCTAAATAAGGAAACAGGAAACGTTTGGGGCAAATCCAACGCGACACATCACAGAGTGAAAACCTCTGTATTTCCAAGTATTGTAGTGGCAGTATCATGTTATGGGTATGCATGTCACCGGCAATATCTGGGGAGTTTGTCCAGATCAAAATAAATATAAAAGGAGCAAAGCAAATCTAACATTTTACAGGAAAACATGCCTCATTCCTCTGAAGACCTAACATTAGGGTATAATTGTATTTTTCAGAGGGAAATTTATATGACTTTAAAGGCCAAAAACACTCCAGAATGGCTTTCAAATAGATGTGTTCCTTAGTGTTCCAGTCTCAGTCCTGACTTGGCCTAAATCTGCTTTAAAATCAGAGACAAGATTTTAATCTTCCTATACATCAATAATTCCCAACCAAATTGACTGAGCTTGAGCAATTTTGACAAACACAATGTATATATGTTGCCCTAACACTTGTACAAAGTTGGTGGAATCTTATTCAAAATGAATCATAGCAGTAACTGCTGCCAATAGTGCATCCACCAAGAGCTATGCAATCAAGATATCTTTACTTCTTATTTTTGAATCCGTTTAGACATTTTCTATGCATCTCCTTTCACTTTGAAAATGTGTGTAGATTGTCTAGATCAGCAGGAAAACAAAAATCCTATTTAATCCCATTTCAGATTTAAATTCAAGGCAGCAAAATCTGAAGACTGTACAAGCGGTGCGTAGGTTTTCACTGGGCTAGGCTAGGTTTTCACTAGGCTCACATGACTTAAGTGACAACGCATGCCAACACCGGTTCGAGGACATTATCACTATCACTATTATCACATATTCCAGTAATGATTGACATATTTTCATTAAAAAACATATTTAGAACAATGTATTAATACTATTTCATCCTTCCACAAGATATAGTCCCGACACAAATCTAGGGTTGCTACCCAAGCCGGCTGGTCGTTCGTTCTATCGGTTCGGTTGCCATTCTGGCTGGCATCGTTCTTATCCCTTGCTTGATAGGTAGCCAACTACGGCTAACTTTACAGTCACATCAAACAGTGCAGACAGAATAACAGCAAAGTAGCTGCATTTGCATTTGTTTAAGCTGTTTTCTGGTGACATTTAATTGGATACATCCATAACAAGGAGCAAATGAGGCACGATTTTGCCTGGCATTGAAATTGTGCTCACTCGTCAGGAAAATGTTTTTCAGAGGAGCTAACCAACAACACAGCTAACACAATGACTTCAAACTGAAGCTGGAAAGACTGCAAACTAGCTGCACTTCGTTTCGTTTGAACTTTTTTCAATTGACATTTCTTTGTATATATACATAAATATTATGCCAGCTGATTCATGATTTCGACTGGCTGACATGCTGACCACACCGCCCGCGTAGCGTGTGCGAGCTTTGCAAAATAAATCTACACATACATGTTATTCAATCATTGCATCCACACTGCTCGCACGCATCAACGAGCGTCTACGTAGCCAGGTGCTAAAATAGAACTTGGCTCTTTTTGTGATGCTGACGAGTGAGCACAATTTCAATGCCAGGCAAAATCGTGCCTCATTTGCTCCTTGTTATGGATGTTTCCAATTAAATGTCACCAGAAAACAGCTTAAACAAATGCAAATGCAGCTACTTTGCTGTTTTTCTGTCTGCACGTCTGCACCTGGCTACGTAGATGCGTGCTGTAAGTCCCGCCTTTCCCATCGGTTTTTAGGAGCATATACACACGTGAGTGACTGAAAGATGAACTGAGGTCCACAATCCAGTCCAGTTGGTGCTGGTAATGCACCTTAAAGTTGGTGGTCAACCACCAAAATCCAAAGAAGAAGACTGAAGGAGGAGAGATTACTAGAAACTAACTCAGTTTACCCTTTGATCTGTGGATTAATTGTCGGAGTAGAGGACCTTGTGCATTTCAGGTATAACAACAACCCAATGTTTATATCCCAGGACAAATTAGCTAGCAACAGCAAGCTAACTCGTTAAATTACCATAAATGTTTAATGCTTTTTGACCTGTCCCCAAATGAATATATTTGGTTCAGAGTTCGTTTTGATATGGACAAAATCAACGTGCGTGTGATGGCACACACAGATGCATGTGCGCGAGCAGTGTGGTCAGCATGTAAGAAACGCTGTCTGTCTCGTCCCAGCTCCCGACACATTCATTACTATGGGACAGCTGGAGATCGAATTTGAATATTGAAACAATGTTGCAAATATTGGAGAGATAAACTGCAAGGTTTATATAAATCTCCGCTGTTGAAAACTAAATGTTAGTCTAAAAGAAATGTGAGAAAATGTCTAGATGCTTTTTATAGTGGAGATCAAGTTTATAAAGTGCCTGGCTGGGCTGATGAGACAGCGGATTGCGTAGTCAGATGGAACAGAGTAAATCATTTATTTAGCTGGTGGTAACTTGTGGAATAGACACTGGCTGGAATGCAGTTTTAACCAATCGGCATTCAGGATTAGACCCACCCATTGTATAAATGTCAACATTCTATGGCAGCCATGTTAGCACCTCATTAACATTGCATGGGGAATATTTAAATTAACTGAATGTCTAGAATTAGAACAATATTCAAAAAAGTGTCCTAACTCTCTATATACAGTGGCAAGAAAAAGTATGTGAATCCTATGGAATGACCTGGATTCCTGCATAAATTGGTCATAAAATGTTATCTGATCTTCATCTAGGTCACAACAATAGACAAACACCGTCTACTTAAACTAATAACACACAAACAATTATACATTTTCCTTTACTGAACAAACCGTGTAAACTTTCACAGTGCAGGGTGGAAATGTATGTGAACCCTTGGATTTAATAACTGGTTGACCCTCCTTTGGCAGCAATAACCTCAACCAAATGTGTTCTGTAGTTGCGGATCAGACCTGCACAACGGTCAGGAGGAATTTTGGACTATTCCTCTTTACAAAACTGTTTCAGTGTCTGGTGTGAACTGCTCTCGAGGTCATGCCACAGCATCTCAATGGGATTGAGGTCAGGACTCTGACTGGGCCACTCCAGAAGGCGTATTTTCTTCTGTTGAAGCCATTCTGTTGTTGATTTACTTCTGTGTTTTGGATCATTGTCCGGTCGCATCACCTAACTTCTGTCGAGCTTCAATTGCGGACAGATAGCCTAACATTCTCCTGCAAAATGTCTTGATAAACTTGGGAATTCATTTTTCTGTCGATGATAGCAAGCTGAGGCAGGAAAGCAGCCCCAAACCATGATGATCCCTCCACCATACTTTACAGTGGGAATGAGGTTTTGGTGTTGGTGTTGGTGTGCTGTGCCTTTTTTCTCCACACATAGTGTTGTGTGTTCCTTACAAACAACTCAACTGTAGTTTAATCTGTTCACAGAATATTTTGCCAGTAGCACTGTGGAACAGCCAGGTGCACCTTTGCAAACTTTTTTGGACAGCAGTGGCTTCTTCTGTGGTATCCTCCCATGAACACCATTCTTGTTTAGTGTTTTATGTATCGTAAACTCGTCAACAGAGATGTTAGCATGTTCCATAGATTTCTGTAAGTCTTTAGCTGACAATCTAGGATTCTTCTTAGCCTCACTGAGCATTCTGCGCTTTGTTCTTGCAGTCATCTTTGCAGGACGGCCACTCCTAAGGAGTAGCAACAGTGCTTGACTTTCTCCATTTATAGACAACTTGTCTAACCATGGACTGATGAACATCAAGGTTTTAAGAGTTACTTTTGTAACCCTTTCCAGGTTAATCTTAGGTCTTCTGAGATCTCTTTAGTTCGAGGCATGGTTCACATCAGGCAATGCTTCTTGTGAATAGCAAACCCACATTTTGCGAGTGTTTTTTATTGGGTAAGGGAGCTCTAAACCACATCCCCAATCTTGTCTCATTAATTATACTCCAGGTATAATATTAGCTGACTCCTGACTCCAATTAGCTTTAGGAGAAGTCATTAGCCTAGGGGTTCACATACTTTTTCCAACCTACACTGTGAATGTTTAAATTATGTATTCAATATAGACAAGACAATTACAATAACTTGTGTGTTATTAGTTTAAGCACACTGTTTGTCTATTGTTGTGACAAATTTGATGACCAATTTATGCAGAAATCCAGGTAATTCCAAAGGGTTCACATACTTTGTCTTGCCACTGTACATGGCTCTGGGTACACACAGCTGTCCTGCATTCTGTAGAAGCCAAAGTGAACCCTCTCTCTATCCATCCTGCTGACTTCTGTAGACTACAGTAGCACATTTTGAGGAAAAACTATCGGACTGTGGTCCTGTTTTCAAAGTGACTGACAGTGGCATACACTCATTATCTCTACTGTCCATGATGGTCAGTCATGGCTGAGCCCTTCCTACCCTACGACCTGAGTGCTTTCCTAGCCCTGCATTGTTGATGTGATAATGAACTCTCTGGTACATGATGACATCTTGAGGGTTTTTTTGCATCATGATGCTAAAATACCAACAGAGGTGTGTGTGTTGGGTTGAATATTTCAAATTCAAAACATTTGTAATGACTGATAATTCATTACATTTTTTCAATGATGGACAGCAGAACACTATTGGAATACTATTTTCATAGCATCTTCCCATTTCTCTCGATCGTCTCTTCTGCTGATAGATATTGAACTCATGTACGTAGTTTTATTATTGTGTAAACAGCATTACCCACAAAGCACGTACAGAAACATTAAAACATATATATTAATATATATATATACATTTATTTATTTTTACCCCATTTTTGTCCACAATTTCGATCTTGTCACATCGCTGCAACTCCCCAACCTGCTTGGGAGGCGAAGGTCGAGTCCTCTGAAATATGACCCGTCAAACCACGAGAAGCATTTTCATTTTGTCCAAGCTATTAGCTGTGCCCTTTATCATTGCAGCAGGGATAAAACTGAATACAATGTCTGTTCAAATGTAAAATTGTATAATGAGATTTTGTTAGTGGTTGAGTTTTATGTGAAGACTGTATTTGTTATTGTTGTAGTTCATTTGTACATATATTAATAAATATCCAGTGTGAACAATGGTATTCTCTGTTCAGAAAACACCTCATATTAAGCAGCACTGTAAATATGTAATCATTTTTTTAAGTAAAAGACAAGTTAACAGGACTAACGAACATGATTCATATTTGTGAAATTTATGGTCAGAGTAGCATTGATGACTTTATTGGGAAAATGTTTGTCTAAAGTTAAGGATGTAGCCTACCAATTTCATTATGTAGCTTTTTCCACCAGAACGCAGAAGTCAATAAGATATCTAAATTGTCTCGATGTTCTATCTGAACAACATTAAACCTTTTATTGATTTCAAAGGAATATTAACTTTTGCACTGATGCACACAAAGCACCGATTCATCACTTTTTCACCAATGCACTGTTTGGTACCTCTGCCAAAGCCGGTTTTGTCTGGAAGGGATACAGCTTCTGTCAAAATTGACTTTTCGTAGAAGGTATAGGAGAACCACACTCTCTATCAAGAGAGTTCTCATCTGTATTATTTGTAGCCGTCTATTTACCACCACAGACTGATGCTGGCACTAAGACCACTCTCAACCAACTCTATAAGGCAGTAAGCAGACAAGAAAATGCTCCTCCAGAAGCGACCAGAAGTGACCGGGGCCTTTAATGCAGGCAAACTTAAATCAGTTTTTTAGAGGTACCCAGTGTCACGGCTTCATTGCTCCAGACCACCGCAAGGGGGAGTTAGAGCACTCATTATGCAAATCAAATCAAATCAAATTGTATTTGTCACATACACATGGTTAGCAGATGTTAATGCGAGTGTAGCGAAATGCTTTTGCTTCTAGTTCCGACAATGCAGTAATAACCAACAAATAATCTAGCTAACAATTCCAAAACTACTACCTTATAGACACAAGTGTAAGGGGATAAAGAATATGTACATAAAGATATATGAATGAGTGATGGTACAGAGCGGCATAGGCAAGATACAGTAGATGGTATTGAGTGCAGTATATACATATGAGATGAGTATGTAAACAAAGTGGCATAGTTAAAGTGGCTAGTGATACATGTATTACATAAAGATGCAGTAGATTATATAAAGTACAGTATATACATATACATATGAGATGAATAATGCAGGGTATGTAAACATTATATTAGGTAGCATTGTTTAAAGTGGCTAGTGATATATTTTACATCATTTCCCATCAATTCCCATTTTTAAAGTGGCTGGAGTTGAGTCAGTGTGTTGGCAGCAGCCACTCAATGTTAGTGGTGGCTGTTTAACAGTCTGATGGCCTTGAGATAGAAGCTGTTTTTCAGTCTCTCGGTCCCAGCTTTGATGCACCTGTACTGACCTCGCCTTCTGGATGATAGCGGGGTGAACAGGCAGTGGCTCGGGTGGTTGTTGTCCTTGATGATCTTTATGGCCTTCCTGTGACATCGGGTGGTGTAGGTGTCCTGGAGGGCAGGTAGTTTGCCCCCGGTGATGCGTTGTGCAGACCTCACTACCCTCTGGAGAGCCTTACGGTTGTGGGCGGAGCAGTTGCCGTACCAGGCGGTGATACAGCCCGACAGGATGCTCTCGATTGTGCATCTGTAGAAGTTTGTGAGTGCTTTTGGTGACAAGCCAAATTTCTTCAGCCTCCTGAGGTTGAAGAGGCGCTGCTGCGCCTTCTTCACGATGCTGTCTGTGTGGGTGGACCAATTCAGTTTGTCTGTGATGTGTACGCCGAGGAACTTAAAACTTACTACCCTCTCCACTACTGTTCCATCGATGTGGATAGGGGGGTGTTCCCTCTGCTGTTTCCTGAAGTCCACAATCATCTCCTTAGTTTTGTTGACATTGAGTGTGAGGTTATTTTCCTGACACCACACTCCGAGGGCCCTCACCTCCTCCCTGTAGGCCGTCTCGTCGTTGTTGGTAATCAAGCCTACCACTGTTGTGTCGTCCGCAAACTTGATGATTGAGTTGGAGGCGTGCGTGGCCACGCAGTCGTGGGTGAACAGGGAGTACAGGAGAGGGCTCAGAACGCACCCTTGTGGGGCCCCAGTGTTGAGGATCAGCGGGGTGGAAATGTTGTTGCCTACCCTCACCACCTGGGGTGCATTTGGGTCCCAAGATTTTTTTATATGACCAATCATATCGAGTGGTTCCAATGATGAATTTGACGAAGCTGGTGACTTTCTTCAGCAAGGCTGACAAAACATTACGGTGGAAGCAAATGTAAGTAGTTCTAACGTCATAACCAGTCAAGCAAAACATTTACAATTGAGAGGAATATGTTAGTTAATGTAGAGACAAACGTTTGTGCATATTCTTCTGTCATAAAGTTAATTTACGAGAATCGCTATTAAGCAGGTTAACTGACTAGCTAACATTAGCTAGTCAGAAAAAAATAAGCAAACATGTTTGGTGTTCACCAAAAGGCATGTGGGAGACTCCCCAAACATATGGAAGAAGGTACTCTGGTCAGATAAGACATAATGTTGCTTTTTGGCCATCAAGGAAAACACTATGTCTGCTGCAAACCCAACACCTCTCATCACCCTGAGAATAACATCCCCACATTGAAACATGGTGGTGGCAGCATTATGCTGTGGGGACGTTTTTCATTGGCAGGGACTGGGAAACTGGACAGGTAAATTCTTGAGGGAAACCTGTTTCAGTCTTCCAGAGATTTGAGACTGGGGTGGAGATTCAACTTCCAGCAGGACAATGACCCTAAGCATACTGCTATAGCAACACCTAAGTGGTTTAAGGAGAAACATTTAATATCGACTATGAAAAAAATAGGACATGGCCTGCTTCATGTTGCCATGAAAGAAAGTTAGATAAATTCAACTGAAAATGGCAAGAACAGGCGTTCATAGCCAAATGTTTTTGGTTAGCTTGAGAATAATAATTGCATGATTCATCATTCTACTTTATGTATGTATCTGTGTCACATTGTAGAATGTTATGAACCACCACTGCATCGTAGGAGCTAACTACTAGCTATGTAGAAGTTGGACGGAAGAACGCCCAGTGCTGCTTACCTGAGATGTCATCATCACACAGTCCTTCATAGGTGGCCGCTATGACTTCCTTTGTGTCTGAAAGAAAGGCTGAACAGTATTGTTGTAGCCGAACTGACACTCAAAAAATTGACAAAATGGAGGGTGGTTGAAAGCTATTTTTTTGTTTTCAAATACATTTTTTGTTTTCTAAATATTTTGGGGGAATAAATTGCATAACGTTATGCACTCTATTACAAAATATTTGATTGCAAAAACTTCTTTTTTTAAAACTTTGAGGCCTCATTTTTGCTTACAGAACAAGTTGATTGAAAATAAAAAAGTTTTGCTCTCGACAAAAAGACATCCATTTGATGCAAGTTGGGGAGGGGGGATAATAGCTGAACAATAGACTATTCAACCTTGACTAAATATTAGTCCAATAGCCTGAGCTTGGTGTGAAAATGCACTGCTGTGTCTCTAGCTGACAATGAATGGGCAATATAAACCAAATAATAAACTGATAATTGTGCAGACTTCAAATGAAACAAGCAGGGAGCAGGTTTCGAACCCTCAACCTTCTTGCCCGATGTCCAGCGCGCTATCGACTGTGCACCAAAAGCATGCTCAAGCCGCAGAGTTGATACAGCGCATCTTTTTTCAAATAAGTTACCTTACACGTTATGTTGACTGACAATTTGTTAGCTACTCTGTCCTTACGAACCAAATAGTATATCATTGCAGCAGTATGTACCGGTATGTTAGCTATCTACCTATAACGTTAGTAGTTTTACATCAAACTTGCCAGTATATTAACTATAGGCTATCTAACTAACGATCCAACGTTTATTGACTTGATTATTCCCGTCATTCTTAGCTTAGCTAAATGGTATAGTCGTTGAGCGTTCTCAATGGACATTCTGGTGCGTTCATAAATTCGCTCTGTCTCTCTACTCGGATGTCAGAGCACTCTCGTCTGAGTACCAGAGCACAGAATAATGAATTTAAGAGCGCTCAACACCCGTTGAATATGGCCGGTGTCAGTAAACGTTGGCAAAAAAGCGTAATTAAATTGTTTCCAGCAGCACAGTTAGTCACCAACGCTCTGGTTAACACAGAAACTGCCTAACTAGCTCTGCTAGGGTGTGTAAAATGGTCAGAGTGGTCTCATTTGTGTCTGGAAGTAGCCAGCAAGCTAGCCAATGTTAGCTTGGGAGCTTGACTGCCGTTGTAAGGCTAGAACGCTCATATCAACTCCTCTACCCGAACATCCAGTGTGCGCTCCAAGAGCGAGACGGTCTCAATTTAACCAGAGGGTTTTTTGTTTTTCATGGAATAGAAACACCATAATATTAATCAAATTAATTAAGCAAGTACCAGTCAAAAGTTTAGACACACCTACTCATTCCAGGAGTTTCTATATTTTTACATTGTAGAATAATATTGAAGACATCACAACTATGAAATAACACATATGGAATCAGTTAAGAACACATTCTTATTTACAAGGACAGTCTACTCCTTCCTCCCGGTTATCAAATGCTTCTCAAAGATGTCATCTGGTGGTCAAACTAGCAACAACTTCAATTAACAGAAATAATGGCTAACAAATCGATAACATGCCACAGAATGCTGCAGCAGCCCGCAAGGTGTGCCGCAGTATGACACAACTTTTAAAGGAGGAAGCACTGTAGCAGACGAGCTAAATGCCTTTTATACTCACTTCAGTCAAGCAACTCTGAAGCATGCACGAGAGCACCAGCTGTTCTGGATGAGTGTGATAACGCTCTCGGTAGCTGATGTGAGCAAGACCTTTAAACAGGTCAACATTCACAAAGCCGCAGGGCCAGATGGATTACCAGGACGTGTACTCAAAGCATGCGCATTTGGCAAGTGTTTTCACTGACATCTTCAACCTCTCCCTGACCGAGTCTGTAATACCTACATGTTTCAAACAGACCACCATAGTCCCTGTGCCCAAGGAAGCGAAGGTAACCTGCCTAAATGATTTCTGCCCCGTAGCACTCACGTCGGCAGCCATGAAGTGCTTTGAAAGGCTGGTCATAGCTCACATTAACAGCATCCTCCCGGATACCCTAGACCCACACCAATTCGCATACTGCCCCAACAGATCCACAGATGACGCAATCTCAATCACACTCCACACTGCCCTTTCCCACCTGGACAAAAGGAACACCTATGTGAGAATGCTGTTCATTGACTACAGATCAGCATTCAACACCATAGTGCCCACAAAGCTCATCAGTAAGCTAAGGACCCTGGGACTAAACACCTCCCTCTGCAACGGGATCCTGTTCTTCCTGACGGGCTGCCCCCAGGTGGTAAGGGTAGGCAACAACACATCTGCCATGCTGATCCTCAACTCTGGGGCCCCTCAGAGGTTTGTACTTCGTCCCCTCCTGTACTCCCCGTGTCCAGTCGAAGCAGGGGGGGCACCTCCCTTCCCCTCTGTATTAAACCCCAGGGGGCGGTGGTGTATGGGAAACCCTGAGGGATGGGGATGGGTTGGTCTGCTGAGAACCCAAAGACACCTCTGGAGGACTCAAGAACTAGCAGTATTCCCCCCTCTTCTCCTTCCCAGTCTGCAGAGCACCAGAGCCCTCACAACACTGTGAGCAGCCAAATGGAAAGGAACTGTCCTCTGGTAGGACATAATGGTATTCTCGTTTTCTATTCTTTTTACATGATGTTTTCTATATAATTCCATGCATAATGTAAGATCAAGATTATTTATTGCTCGGAAGTCTATGTGCCATCCTTCAGGAGTCAAAGAGGACAGTCGTCTCCTCTCCTCTGGTTCGGGGCTGGTGTATTCTAGGATGGTGTGGGTGTTTGCCCTCAGTGGTCTCCTCACTCTCCACCCTCAGCCTCCTGGGTTATGGCAACGCTGAGCTACAGGAAAGGTATTCAATTGCACCTCATGTCATACAGACTCTGGTTCAGGGGTTTGCTTTCAATTAAATCATTTCTAATATACATTTCCATCTTTATCATAGTTATGAGTTCTGCACCCTTCATTGTATTTTGAGGTAATGGCTGATAGAAACTAGACTCATTTTATGGACCTTTTGTATTCAATAAGCTAAAGTAATTCAGAGTACTTTTATTTTGTAGCTGTGTCCATATGCTGTAGTGGGCTCCCTAATGTAGCTCTATTGAATAGTCCTCAGTCAGTCTTTGGTCCCTACAGGATGTCACCTTCCTGATGCCTGCCTTCAATGAGTGTTCCTGTGGCTCGGAGAATGGTGCCAGTCCTCTACCCCATCATCCAGTGGGTGGGTTTCTACACACAGGCTCGTCTAGCCCCTCCACTAGCAACACGGTTGACTCTTCTAGTTCACTTTCTCTCTTCATTGTAGAGCAGTGTTCTTTCTCTCTTTGTTATAGGGGGCCGTAGTGTGTACAGGCTTTTATTCCAGCCTAGCACTAACACACTTGATTCAGCTAATCAACAATTCATCAAGAAAGACTTTGATTGTCCCAGTTGTGTTAGTGCTGGGCTGGCACAAACGCCTGCACACACTGTCTCTCCAGAACCAGGAGTGAGGAACATTCACTGTTGTAGAGATTAACAATGTGTGTGTATAGTGCCAGGGACACAAGGCATCTGAACCTCTATTGGTTTAGCATCAAGATTAGCACCTGGGCTGGGATGCATCCTGTAATCCAATTTGGCGCTTTCCACTCCATGAAAACAAACACTGTTGGAGGGCAGCCAGCTATGGGTGTTTGTCAGACTCCTTATTTCCTGCATCTCTAGTAGACAGAGCAGTAAGTGTCTGTTCCTCTCCATCTCACTCCTTCCAGACCCCTGTAGATGCTCTCGTCGTCCTAACCCTGTCCTAGAATGGTCACCCATCGCAGTCACACACTCCCAATGGGAAGCAAACTTCAGCAGGGAAAAGTTTGGCTCTCACTCATCACTAACTTTTCAGATTTTTCCCGTGCTCGTGTTATTCATGAAATCCATTTCCTTTTTGCATAGTCAAAGTGTGATCATCCTTCATACATACCAAAATGAACCTACCCTCCAAACCATTCTTCCTGATTTCAATTGTTGTGCTGATCACATCGCTGATTCTTCTTCATCGTGTCTCAAATCCCCAAATCACTTGTACTTTTATGTAATCAAAGTAAGGCTGCCAAAGAACAATTCAATAGGGATTGTGCTTGTCATTCAAATAATGACTTTTTTTTTTCTAGAACCCACCTCTCTACTGGCTGGTGACGTGGCCATGGCACAACAGGCAGGACTGGGGAGAAACAGCTCCACTGGAAAGGGCAGGATCTTTACTGGGACCAGTACAAGAATGGAGCAGCAGGGCAGCACTCCCTCCACCATGGGCCCTTCTGATGTTACCTCCACACCCATAGTCAGGTGAGTCACCTCGTTACCTGTGGGCAAGTTAGTTCAGTCCCGAAATAACCACATAGCGTGGGTGCGTCATGCTCCCTTTGGTTTTCATACTGATTTTCATTTCCACTTTGGCTAGTAAATGGCACTGATACCTCCCACTGACACCTCCCACATATGAATCAAATACCAAATAAAATATAACGATAAATCAGCAGGGGTGAGGCCCTCAAGTAGGCGAATTGCATGTCTAATACAATCTTTGTAGATCTAAGTAAAGATCAATTGTAGGGGCTAAGGGTGGATATGGGACTAGGCCTAACTTTCTCAGTGTTTCTGTAGGGGCAGAGGGTTGATATAGGTCTCTCCACAAGGCTGATGAAACTACAGAGCTGTAGAGGCTAGGTGGAAATATGGGACTGAGCTTAACTGTGCCTAGGGGTGAGGGGTTGATATGGGATGGTACCTAAAACTAGGGGTCTCTCCACAGGGCTGATGATAACGACACTACAGAGCTGATGGAGGAGGCAGCCCAGGTGGTCCCGTGTCCCAGGGGGCTGAGACACTCTACCTGTCACCCACTGACCCTCCAACCCGTAGCCCAGGACAGCAGCTCCTCAACGGGGTGGGACCAGGTCTTAATGAAAAGTACATTTTACAGTGTTTTGGCCAGACAAGAAATATGATTTTGAAATCTTAAAATGTTATTAGATCGTTTGAGAGTCGTGTAGTAAATTCACATTCATTTTCCTCTGAGAATGGAGGGCCGGACCTGAGTGGAAGTATAGAGATGCCTAGTGTTGGGGGGCATGCTGATAATGACGAGTTCCTACTATACCTCAGATGATACCACCAAGCTCCTGCACACCCCTTCCCCGGACTTGGTCCGACCTGCTTTTTAGTTTTCTCTCCTCCTTCCAGAGGTGCAGTGTGACATCCGTAGGGCTGAGCTCCATAGGGGCAGGTGTGTGTTTGGTGTGTGGCTGAGCAGGCCTGGCCAGCAGGATGCCATGTTGCATCATAGTGACATCTACAGCAACAGTGCTTCACTACAGGACGCATCCGCACTTAGTCTGGTAGAGGTCAGTATACAGACAATGGAAATTCCTGATTGATCTGGAAAAAAACTTGTTTTTATTAAATAAACAGGTAGTTGAAATATTTTTATTTCCAGTAAACATATGAGAGTATTCCACTTTGTAAAACTATCAATGACTCAGTAATTCATGCCTTCTGGGAATTGCATAAAGTCTAAAAGTTATGGGCAGAGTTAGGGCTGTGGCGGTCACGAAATTTTGGCAGCCGGTGATTGTCAAGCAAATAACTGCCGGTCTCACAGTAATTTACCGTTAATTAACATAAACCAATTTCTCCTGGCTTCCACACATCCACTGATGCAGACCTTTGGAACATCTACATTTTAAAAAGTCTAATAAACCCATGTCATATAGCCTAAACCTTCAAATAAATGCATTATTTGTTTTAGGTCTAAAGAAACATGTTGTGACTTTACTTTCATTAATCTGATGACTGCTATTTATCAAATCAACTAACTATGTTTAATTGTTACCTGGTTAAATTAATTAGGTAACAATTAACTCATTAGGAATTTGGGGCACCATGAGAGCAGTTGTTTAAAGAGTTACCATCTCCCGAATTAAACTCTAAAGGTCTTTACCCATAACATCCATAAAACAGTCAACATATTAATCATAACCTCTTATCAAATCATAATTCTGAACAGTCGTGACCTCCCGCATCTGCAAAAAAACAGCAATACTTATGATTCAGTACTACACAAATTGGTTTAATAATTTATTTCCTAGCTAACTAAATAATAACACAGGATAAACATACACACTTAATACATTAGAAAAAGGTCCCTAGCGGACTGACAAGAATATGGCTGCTTCTTACACAATGACATGGAGAGAGAGAGAGAGAGAGAGGGAGAGAGACTTATCGTTGATACATTTTAGAAACTATTCTCACATTAATCAAATACTTTGCACACGAACCCGCCACCCGTTTGAAATAAGAAATCATTAATGTGTTTACGTCTGAATGTCTTTGTCCGTTGTGTAGTCCTGAACAGAACTACAGAGTTCACTTTGTTCCTGAAGCTGCTTATTTGAAGATAGGCTAGCCTGCCGTGTCGATGGTTCACCTTTTGGTTATAAGAGTAGCGTACTATGGTGATTTGAGAAGAGTAGTTGAATGGTCCCACTTAAATTCACTTTTCTAGATACTTCAGTTAGGACAGCTACTCAGCCGTACCAGTGATTGTTTGAGAGAGGAGTTTTCTTCTCCACCTCTTGTTGGTATTCAGGCTTCAAACCACTTTACACAGCTGCAGCCTTGAGATGTTCTGGTCTATGAGATTCAGAGTTCAACCACTTTAGACGTGTGCTGCAACTCCCTGTCTTTCCTGATCTAAATGTTCATTTCTTTACAAATCCTTTTATGCACTCGGGTCGACAGGGACGGTTCTGTAAGGCTAACATGCTCTCTGACCTCACTCTGGGTGTGGCTACTTACTATGCAAAGTTTATAGTAAACAATTATCTCTTATGGTGCCTAAAATCACTTTACTATCTTAACAAAAATACTTTCTGTTGTTAGAAATATTGTTCCAGTATTCACTTTTTGAACGTGTTAGTCTGTTAACAAAGACCATTCCTTTGGTTAATACTGGAGGGGGAGTCTTCTTCTGCTTTAATTTACAACAGGGCATGAATTGTCATCCCGGCCCAGTTCCCTCCTCCTCCTCCTCTCTGTGGGTGAAAGGGGTCTGGTTGAGTTATTCATTGCAAACCTGATCTGACCCATTTGGATCCTCACAGGACAGTCATGACACATGATATGAAGAAAATGTAGTCTATTTCAGAAGAACAAGAATGTCATACTCTGAGTTGTTCTTATGTTAGGTCCTGATCTGGCAATGCCATATGGCTGTGGGCTACACTAGTTCATTTAGCGAGATTTGCTTCGAATTCCGTGGCGTCATTTTATATTATTTTATAGTATGAAGAATACAATTGAAAAAGGCTGAATAAAATCAAAATAATATTTTCTCCAGGTGATATGAGGGACTGCGCACATGCGGCTATTCAGTATTGAGAGGTTAACAAAGAAATAGGTACTCCTATTTAATTTAGAGTTGTCACGTGTGCTCCCTCTCCGGCCTCTAGGTCACCAGGCTGCTCGTTAGGGCACACACCTGTCACCAGCGGTACGTGCATAATGACACTCACCTGGTCACCATCACCTCCTTGATTACCTGCCCTTTATATGTCACTCCCTTTGGTTTCTTCCCCAGTCGTCATTGTCTGCTTTGTTGTTTTTGCACAGGCTGTACACACTTGAGAGACACATCAGTCTCTCATTCACAATTTGACAAGCACTTAATAATGCCTCGAATTTCCCGGCGGCCTCCCCTTTATGTGGAGGTAATGCCCTCAACAACAAAAAATCCATGCCTTTTGCGGCCAGTGGCCGTTGTGCCCCTGGGCTAAATATGATAATTACAATTCCCTTCTCCCTGAGTGCTGCGTACTCCGAAACACCTCTCACTCACATGGCTCTCCATGTGATTGGGTCTTTCTCACAGGCTGATTGCGTCCTTGTCCAATTCCAAGGTGCATATTGAAGATGTTGGAAGAACTGTCCACATTTGCTTTTTGTCAGCCAACAAGATGAGTAAGCCTAACAAACAGCAAAATCACTAGCCTATATCAATCTATTATCCCCATAGTACAAAAGTTGACCTATTCTATTTCTGTGCCAGAAATACATATTCCAAACATACTCTGGAACAGTTATGGGATCCGATAGATCCCAAATGAATACAACCACTAGCATCAAAATATTTTTTGGACGCAATGTTGATAAACTATTAGGCTATTTCTTCACATAAGCACAGCAATGCGCACAGAGCCGTAGGCTATAAGCGCGAATGTTCCGTTAGTGTAAAGCAGATTAATGTGCTTCATTTTAAGAAGTTATTTGGCCACATTAGTTGTGATACCTACCTTGTCAAAACATATAGGCCTATGGGCTAGGCTGCATGAGGTGTGCAACTATAATTTAAAAAGTAGCCAAAAAAAGGCCTTGCCTTCTTGCATCATTCACAAGTGATAATATATAGTTCATAAGTTATGGGCTGACTATTCTTGATTTTGTCTTTACATATACTAAATAATGTGTGAAATGTATTTCATTAGAATGGACCATTATCATACACCTGTTTTGAAATGGGGGCAGTGGAAAAAATACATGTAATCTATGCACTTAAATAGCAAATGGAGAACGCTTTTCCCGTGGTTAATGGTCATACCAGCCAGGTAGGCCATGCTACTGTTGTTAAGAAAAGCAATGTGCTTAATATTAGGAAAGTTGAGAAATAAATATATTAGGCCTAGTCTATAGAAAGCTGATGGGATCCTCCTCTATTTAGTAGAAGCCATCACTCTGTTTTCTCACACAATTGCATAGTCTATAGAAATGTTGCGCAACATTATCTCATGGGCTCTCATTAAGTGTTTGGTTAGATTTTTGATGACATTTGCATTGATGTCAGAGTGGTTAGAGGGACAATAGAATGCGGAGTACCAGGCAGTTAGCAAGTATGGTAGGCTACTAAATGACTAACAGTAGCATCAGAGCTTGGAGAAGCCTAGTTACCGTGAGTAAACAGTCACATGGAATTTGACTACCTTCATGACTCATGACTGCCAGTTTGGCAGTAATACGGTCACCGTAACAGACCTAAGTGGAGTTAGAAAGTTAGCTGTCAGAACTTCTACAATGTAAATGTACTTTTAATCCATCTGTCTGCATATTTCAAGGCATGAGTGAGATACCCAATGGGTTGGACGATACTTTTCTCATCAATCTTGAAAAAACGTGTACTTAACCTGGAAATCAACCATCCTCCATCGTTAACACAACGGAAAGGAATAGCATGCTTTATTATCTAAATGTTGAAAGTGCGTGGGCAATGGAGAAAAACAAACAAAATGGTGCAGTTTGAGGCCATGTGGCAGAGAGTGATACAGTAGCTGGAGACTGAGGTTGAGCAAGCAGGTGGGTCTGGGCAGGGGTGATGTTGTGTATGTTTGTGTGCATCTGTATGTTGCCATGTTAATGTTTTGTATTGTAAAAAAAAAGACATAAACATAAAATCGTACAAAAAAAAAAAGAGTATTCCACTTTAGACTATTGAAATGTATAATATATTTGTATATTTTCACGCACTCGACCATGGAGGTCAGACACAGCGGGGTCGAGGAGGCGTTGCACTCCATGGTGGACCTGGAGCACTCCCGTGCGTGCTAGGGCCAGATCTCAGAGGAATACCAGCCACTCCACTCCATGGTGGACCTGGAGCACTCCCGTGCGTGCTAGGGCCAGATCTCAGAGGAATACCAGCCACTCCACTCCATGGTGGACCTGGAGCACTCCCGTGCGTGCTAGGGCCAGATCTCAGAGGAATACCAGCCACTCCACTCCATGGTGGACCTGGAACACTCCCGTGCGTGCTAGGGCCAGATCTCAGAGGAATACCAGCCACTCCACTCCATGGTGGACCTGGAGCACTCCCGTGCGTGCTAGGGCCAGATCTCAGAGGAATACCAGCCACTCCACTCCATGGTGGACCTGGAGCACTCCCGTGCGTGCTAGGGCCAGATCTCAGAGGAATACCAGCCACTCCACTCCATGGTGGACCTGGAACACTCCCGTGCGTGCTAGGGCCAGATCTCAGAGGAATACCAGCCACTCCACTCCATGGTGGACCTGGAACACTCCCGTGCGTGCTAGGGCCAGATCTCAGAGGAATACCAGCCACTCCACTCCATGGTGGACCTGGAACACTCCCGTGCGTGCTAGGGCCAGTTCTCAGAGGAATACCAGCCACTCCACTAGATGGGGAAAGAGGCCTTCGGCTTTGTGTGGCAGGCCTGCAGACTCTCAGACTGACAGAAGGTGAGACTGACAATTGTGCTTCTCTTTTACTAGTAAAAGATGGACAGTACTCACACATGTTGTGGGTACTGTAACATCATGTCAGTCCAGAGGAGACAGTGTTTTCTATACAGTACCAGTCAAAAGTTTAGACACACCTGCTCATCCCAGGGTTTTTCTTTATTTTTGACTATTTTCTACGTTATAGAATAATATTGAAGACATCAAAGCTATTAAATAACACATATGAATCATGTAGTAAAGTGTTAAACAAATCAAAATATATTTGAGATTTGAGATTCTTCAAAGTAGTCCCCCATTGTCTTGATGACAGCTTTGCACACTCTTGGCATTCTCTCAACCTGCTTCATGAGGTAGTCACCTGGAATGCATTTGTGGGATTTCTTTCCTTCTTAATGCATTTGAGCCAATCAGTTGTGTTGGTATACAGAAGATATGTCACGCCCTGACCTTAGACATCCTTTTTATACCTCTATTTTGGTTTGGTCAGGGCGTGAGTTGGGGTGGGCATTCTATGTTTTGTGTTTCTATGATTTTCTATTTCTATGTTTTGGTTGGGTATGGTTCTCAATCAGTGACAGCTGTCTATCGTTGTCTCTGATTGGGAACCATACTTACTGTAGGTACCTTTTTTCCCCACCTGTGTTTGTGGGAAGTTAATAACTTGTTACGGACGTGGTTCCTGCACAGGAACCACATCAGCGGAAATTTCAGAGCGCCACCTATAGTACTATAGTATAGTACTCGATAAATCTCAAACTTTCATTAAAACACACATGCATGGTACTGAATTAAAGCTACACTCGTGAATCTAGCCAACATGTCAGATTTGTAAAATGCTTTTTGGCGAAAGCATGAGAAGCTATTATCTGATAGCATGCACACCCCAAAATACCTGAATGAGACCTAAACAAAAGATTTTGCGGTAGCCGGCGCTACACAAAACGCAGAAATAAAATATAAAACATTCATTACCTTTGACGAGCTTCTTTGTTGGCACTCCTATATGTCCCATAAACATCACAATTGGGTCTTTTTCCCGATTAAATCCGTCAAAGTATGCCAAAAATGTCCATTTATGAAGGCTGTCTGATCCAAGGAAAATGCACTTTTACAAGACGCAACGTCACTTTTTAAAATGAACAAAGTTGCCTATAAACTTTTACAAATCACTTCAAACTACTTTTGTAAACCAACTTTAGGTATTAATAAACGTTAATAATCAATAAAATTGATCACGGGGCGATCTGTATTCGATAGCAGCAAGTCTTGAAATCATCGTCCATTTTTTTCACTTTCATAATTTCCTGGGTGCACCCCAAGACAGGAAGTGCCTATATGTCATCCCACCAAGGATAAACGTGCAAAGAAATGCCAGTATTGGCGACTTCGTGTGGAAGCTGTAGGCGTTGTGAACGGAACCTCATCTATTTTCTATCGCCTTAGACAATTCAAAGACTGGCGGATGAATTTATTTTTTGTGTTTTTGGTGAACAGTTTTCCCTGGGATTTTTACTCCTGAACACGTTCTGTTATAGCCACAGACATGATTTAACCAGTTTTAGAAACTTCAGAGTGTTTTCTATACACACATACTTATTATATGCATATACTATATTCCTGGCAGGAGTAGCAGGACGTTGAAATGTTGCGCGATTTGTAAAAAAAAGCTGCGAAAATTCGCAGCATCCTTAACAGGTTTTAACTTTGTTTGATGGAACATAGCCTTGAGTTTCACGGTTTGTTTTGTATGGTTTATTGTTTGTTGTTGGCGTCATTCGTAAATAAAGCAAAATGTACGCTAACCACGCTGCACCTCGGTCCTCATCCTTCAACAACCGTGACAAGATAGCCCTATTTGGCAAAAGACCAAGTCCATATTATGGCAAGAACAGCTCAAATAATCAAAGAGAAATGACAGTCCATCATTACTTTAAGACATGAAGGTCAGTCGATGCGGAACATTTCTTCAAGTGCAGTCACAGAAATCATCAAGCGCAATGATGAAACTGTCTCTCATGAGGACCGCCACAGTAAAGAAAGACACAGAGTTACCTTTGCCCGCAGAGGATAAGTTCCTTAGAGTTACCAGCCTCAGAAATTGCAGCCCAAATAAATGCTTCACAGAGTTCAAGTAACATACACATCTCTACATAAACTGTTCAGTGGAGACTGCGTGAATCAAGCCTTCATGTTCAAATTGCTGCAAAGAAACCACTACTAAAGTACACCAATAAGAAGGAGTGACTTGCTTAGTCCAAGAAACACGAGCAATGGACATTAGACCGGTGGAAATCTCTCCTTTGGTCTTATGAGTCCAAATTTCAGATTTTTGGTTGCAATGGCCGTGCATTTTTGAGACGCAGAGTAGGTGAGCTGATGATCTCCACATGTGTTGTTCCCACCGTGAAGCATTGAGGGGAAGGTGTGATGGTGCTTTTCTGGTGACACTGTCTGTGATTAATTTAGAATTCAAGGCACACTTAACCAGCATGTCTACCACAGCAAACTGCAGCGATACGCCATCCCATCTGATTTACGCTTAGTGGGACTACATTTGTTTTTCAACAGGACACTGACCCAACACACCTCCAGGCTGTGTACGGGCTGATTGACCAAGAAGGAGAGTGATGGAGTGATGCATCAGATGACCTGGCCTCCACAATCACCTGACCTCAACCCAATTGAGATGGTTTGGGATGAGTTGCACCGCAGAGTTAAGTAGAAGCAGCCAACAAGTGCTCAGCATATATGGGAAGTCCTTCAAGACTGTTTGAAAATAATTCTGGGTAAAGCTGGTTGAGAGAATGCCAAGAGTGTGCAAAGCTGTCATCAGGGTAAAGGGTGGCTACTGTGAAGAATCTCAAATATAACAGATATTTTGATTTGTTTTTGATTTGTCATTGTTTTGATGTCTTCACTATTATTCTACAATGTAGAAAATAGTAAAATAAAGAAAAAACCTGGAATGAGTAGGTGTGTCCAAACTTTTGACTGTTACTGTATGTATGTATATATAATAATTACATTACATTTTACACCAGAGGCCACCAGAGGTCTCTTCACAGGCCATTTATTGTGGGGTATGCATTAGTGTCTGAGCTGTGTACTAGTAGTTTAAACAGACAGCGCGGTGCATTCAATATTTTCAATCCTTCTTACAAATACAAGTGGTGATGAAATCAATGTCTCCTCTACTTTGAGCCAGGAGAGCTTGACATGCATATTATTAATGTTAGCTCTCGTGATCTGTGTCCATTGTCATTTTCCAAAGTTCCTCTTTGTGGTACCTGACCACATGACTGGACAGTAGTCCAGGTCCCACAATAATTTATTATCAATTTCTCTAATTTCTCAGGTGGTGGTGGTGAAGTTCATCAGGAAGGGCAGGATAGTGAGTGACTGCCGGGTAGATGACCCCATGCTTGGCCGTGTCTGCCAGGAGATCGCCATACTCACCCGCCTACCACACCACAACATTGTCAAGGTAAAGAGGCAACATTTTAAAGGACTAGAGGGGATCACAACTTTTCTCTCATCCTCTTTGTGTTTTTCCTTCTCATTTCATACTTGGTTCTGTGGTAACCAACATCTACAAACACAAAATAACACAAACCTTATACACTAAAAACACAGATCGAAAGTCTCTTTTCCCTTCGTTTATCAGTTCATCCTCTATCTCTATACATCTGTCTGTTTCTAGGTGTGGGAGGTGTTTGAGAACGAGAGTTACTTCCAGATGGTGATGGAAAAGCATGGAGAGGGCCTTCAGACAGCTTTGGGACAGGAGAGGGAGACATTCTCTCTGGTTGACAATCTCAGGAAGAATGGGTGCTTTAATCTCTTGGCACCTGAGTGTAGAAAGGAAACTGTGAATTGTGGGCACAAAAATATAAGTGCTAATGATGGGTATTGTGTGAAATGTCATCTCTTTATCTCTCCTCTCTTTCTCTCCCGTTCTCTCTCTATTTGGTGGCAGCAGTGGCGTATCTGAGGAACAAAGGCATCTTCCACAGGGACATAAAGGATAAGAACATCATCATCAACACAGAGTTCCACATCAGACTTATTGACTTTGGCTTTGCCACCCTGCTAGCACCAGGGAAGTATTTCTACACCTTCTGTGGCACACTGGAGGACTGCTCCCCAGAGGTACTGTAGGGCGTAAGTACATACAGTTGAAGTCGGAAGTTTACATACACCAAAGCCAAATACATTTAAACTCAGTTTTTCACCATTCCTGACATTTAATCCTAGTAAAAAGTCCCTGTCTTAGGTTAGTCAGAATCACCACTTTATTTTAAGAATATAAAATGTCAGAATAATAGTAGAGAGAATGATTTATTTCAGCTTTATTTCTTTCATCACATTCACAGTGGGTCAGAAGATTACATACAGTCAATTAGTATTTGGTAGCATTGCCTTCAAATTGTTTAACTTGAATCAAATGTTTCGGGTAGCCTTCCACAAGCTTCCCACAATAAGTTGGGTGAATGTTGGTCCATTCCTCCTGCAAGAGCTGGTGTAACTGAATCAGGATTGTACGCCTCCTTGCTTGCACACGCTTTTTCAGTTCACTTCCTGACTGGTGTCTTGAGATGTTGCTTCAATATATCTGCATAATTGTCCTCCCTCATGATGCCATCTATTTTGTGAAGTGCACCAGTCCCTACTGCAGCAAAGCACCCCCACAACATGATGCTGCCACCCCCGTGCTTCATGGTTGGGATGGTGTTCTTCGGCTTGCAAGCCTCCCCCTTTTTCCTCCAAACATGACGATGGTCATTATGGCCAAACAGTTCTATTTTTGTTTCATCAGACCAGAGGACATTTCTCCAAAAAGTTCCCATGTGCAGTTGCAAACCGTAGTCTGGCTTTTTTATGGCGGTTTTGGAGCAGTGACTTCTTCCTAGCTGAACGGCCTTTCAGGTTATGTCGCTATAGGACTCGTATTACTGTGGATATACAGTGCCTTGCGAAAGTATTCGGCCCCCTTGAACTTTGCGACCTTTTGCCACATTTCAGGCTTCAAACATAAAGATATAAAACTGTATTTTTTTTGTGAAGAATCAACAACAAGTGGGACACAATCATGAAGTGGAACGACATTTATTGGATATTTCAAACTTTTTTAACAAATCTAAAACTGAAAAATTGGGCGTGCAAAATTATTCAGCCCCCTTAAGTTAATACTTTGTAGCGCCACCTTTTGCTGCGATTACAGCTGTAAGTTGCTTGGGGTATGTCTCTATCAGTTTTGCACATCGAGAGACTGACACTTTTTCCCATTCCTCCTTGCAAAACAGCTCGAGCTCAGTGAGGTTGGATGGAGAGCATTTGTGAACAGCAGTTTTCAGTTATTTCCACAGATTCTCGATTGGATTCAAGTCTGGACTTTGACTTGGCCATTCTAACACCTGGATATGTTTATTTTTGAACCATTCCATTGTAGATTTTGCTTTATGTTTTGGATCATTGTCTTGTTGGAAGACAAATCTCCGTCCCAGTCTCAGGTCTTTTGCAGACTCCATCAGGTTTTCTTCCAGAATGGTCCTGTATTTGGCTCCATCCATCTTCCCATCAATTTTAACCATCTTCCCTGTCCATGCTGAAGAAAAGCAGGCCCAAACCATGATGCTGCCACCACCATGTTTGACAGTGTGGATGGTGTGTTCAGCTGTGTTGCTTTTACGCCAAACATAACGTTTTGCATTGTTGCCAAAAAGTTCAATTTTGGTTTCATCTGACCAGAGCACCTTCTTCCACATGTTTGGTGTGTCTCCCAGGTGGCTTGTGGCAAACTTTAAATGACACTTTTTATGGATATCTTTAAGAAATGGCTTTCTTCTTGCCATTCTTCCATAAAGGCCAGATTTGTGCAATATACGATTGTTGTCCTATGGACAGAGTCTCCCACCTCAGCTGTAGATCTCTGCAGTTCATCCAGAGTGATCATGGGCCTCTTGGCTGCATCTCTGATCAGTCTTCTCCTTGTATGAGCTGAAAGTTTAGAGGGACGGCCAGGTCTTGGTAGATTTGCAGTGGTCTGATACTCCTTCCATTTCAATATTATCGCTTGCACAGTGCTCCTTGGGATGTTTAAAGCTTGGGAAATCTTTTTGTATCCAAATCCGGCTTTAAACTTCTTCACAACAGTATCTCGGACCTGCCTGGTGTGTTCCTGGTTCTTCATGATGCTCTCTGCGCTTTTAACGGACCTCTGAGACTATCACAGTGCAGGTGCATTTATACGGAGACTTGATTACACACAAGTGGATTGTATTTATCATCATTAGTCATTTAGGTCAACATTGGATCATTCAGAGATCCTCACTGAACTTCTGGAGAGAGTTTGCTGCACTGAAAGTAAAGGGGCTGAATAATTTTGCACCCCCAATTTTTCAGTTTTTGATTTGTTAAAGTTTGAACTATCCAATAAATGTCGTTCCACATCAGGATTGTGTCCCACTTGTTGTTGATTCTTCACAAAAAAATACAGTTTTATATCTTTATGTTTGAAGCCTGAAATGTGGCAAAAGGTCGCAAAGTTCAAGGGGGCCGAATACTTTCGCAAGGCACTGTAGATACTTTTGTACCCGTTTCCTTCAGCATCTTCACAAGGTCCTTTGCTGTTGGTCTGGGATTGATTTGCATTTTTCGCACCAAAGTACCTTCATCTCTAGGAGACAGAACGCGTCTCCTTCCTGAGCGGTATGACAGCTGCGTGGTCCCATTGTGCTTATACTTGTGTACTATTGTTTGTACAGATGAACATGGTACCTTCAGGCATTTGGAAATTGCTCCCAAGGATGAATCAGCCTTGTGGAGGTCTACAATTTTTTTCCTTCGGTCTTGGCTGATTTCTATTGATTTTTCCCATGATGTCAAGAAAAGAGGCACTGAGTTTGAAGGTAGGCCTTGAAATACATCCACAGGTACACCTCCAATTGACTCAGATGATGTCAATTAGCCTATCAGAAGCTTCTAAAGCCATGACATCATTTTCTGGAATTTTCCAAGCTGTTTAAAGCCACAGTCAACTTAGTTTCTGACCCACTGGAATTGTGATACAGTGAATTATAAGTGAAATAATCTGTCTGTAAACAATTGTTGGAAATATTACTTGTGTCTTACACAAAATAGATGTCCTACCTGACTTGCTGAAACTATATGTTAACAAGAAATCTGTGGAGTGGTTGAAAAACAAGTTTTAATGACTCCAACCTAAGTGTATGTAAACTTCCGACTTCACCTGTATCTCTTGGCTCTCAAGTATCAACTAATGGAATGTCTTTGTCCCCAGAATACTTGTGCCAGCCCAAAACTCTAACGGGGAATGTGGGAAATGGTCAGTGGGTAGATGTAGAAAACTATTGTCATATTGTTTGTCATTTTTCATGTTATTAAAAACTGTATATACCAAACATTGTAACTTAGGAAGGAAACCCTGTTTAACTGTCAAGTTCTCATCCAATCTGATGTGAATACAATTTGAAGAATGATGAACGTTTGCTTTTAAGATAGGAATGTGATTTTGGTTTTCTTTGCACATTAAATAGCAACGCCCCGAGCGAGGTCAGAAAGCTTGTCAGCGTGATGGAACCGCCCTTTTTGACCAGAGTGCTTAAAAGGACTGGCTAAGAATGAACATATCAGACCACACCTCTTCCTGTTTTTCCCATGCTGGTGCTGCAGGCACTACTGCCACCATGATGCCCTTGACCTCCCTAGTGGTGTCACGCCCTGACCTGAGAGAGCCGTTTTATTTCTCTATTTGGTTAGGTCAGGGTGTGATGTGGGGTGGGCATTCTATGTTTTTTATTTCTATGTTTTGGTATGGTTCTCAATCAGGGACAGCTGTCTATCGTTGTCTCTGATTGGGAATCATACTTAGGCAGCCTGTTTTGCCACCTTAGGTTGTGGGATGTTGTTTCTTGTTAGCGCTGTAAAGCCTACACAACGTGATGGTTGTTAATCTTTTGCTGGTTTGTTTAGTGTTCTGAGAAAATAAAGAATCATGAACACGTACCACGCTGCACCTTGGTCTACCTCGTACGACGAAAGTTACAAGTGGTGTGTAACATCTTCCTAGTGCTGCCCAAATCACCGTACCTGTATGGCCTCAGGTACAGAGACCTGTGTGGGGCCCTGTTGTCCTTCTTAAATTTAATTGGAAAAACAATGTACTGCTTGGATAGTTCCATCTGAGCAACTGGCTTAATCCCGTTCTCTAACCTGTATTTTTGGTTGAGTTGGAGTCTTGAATTCAACATACAATTTGTTAACTTGTTGACAAGTTAATAGGCTATTTATTGTATTTCAAAGTGATATTGGATTGTGTTTGGTTGTCAACGCAACCAAATATCAACATTTGAAGGAGGCTTATCTTCTGCTTGTATAGTTCCACCTCTGCCAGGGGCTTTAAATCCAGTTTGTCTAAAAATGTATAATTGATATGTTGGATTCAAGTCTCCATCTCAACCAAAAATCTAACTTAAACAATAAGACTAAATCAAATCGAACTTTAAATGCACTTTTTAAATGACATTTGATTTAGTCCTATTCTTTAACTTAAATTTTTGGTAAAGATGGAGATGTGAATCCAACATATAAATTATTGCTTCAGAAGAGGAGGATGAGGCTCCCTCCCAGAATGGATTTACATTGATCTGGTTTGGCAGGCAGGGAGACCAAAGGCTAACTGTAGATAGATATATATATACTCTAGCAGGAGGTGCTGACCAGCCTATTGTTTTTTTCTGATAGTGGATATAACGTTCAAGACCTGACTTTGTTTTAAAGGTACAAATGCAACATATTTAATATAAGGTTTGTCTATGTTGAAATTTGGTGACCATGATTACATAATCATGTGGTTGAAATTTCACCCCCTAAACAACAGTTGACTTATTTCAAAATCCAATGTATTTTCGATGTAGATTCCACATCACAGTACATATTTGAAAATGTCTAAACCCGTCCACTTTCCAACAAGGCTATACATTTGGGCTATACAACGAGTAGCCTCGTTTCGTGGCCAAAAATAAAATGAAACCACATCACGTTGACAAATTATGATGAAACAATGATGAAATAACGTTTTATTTTGTAGAAAGATAAGCTTGAAATGGTGATGGTCTAATCGATTTAACAAACTAAAAGACATATTTAAGTTTAGCTTTTAAAGTGAACCATAAAATCTGTGGTTATTTCCGGTTGCTCATCAAAGTTGGCCGGCTAAATCATTGACTCTGCTTTGTATTATGTCCCTCAGATAGTCAACAACATCTGGAACCACATCTGTTGCAGGATGTTAAAGGTGCAGTACCACAGATCATGTGTATGTGACTACCTACTTATCTACTGTATCAACCATCATGTCAGTCTAAACTAAAGTCAATTTTTTAATTTTTTTTTTAATCATTTCATCAAGAATGCATGTGCACTGAATATCCACTAGAGGGTAATGGTGTTTCAAAACAGGCTTTTGACTTATGATGACACATTGCATCGACAGGTTGGGACAAAACATTGAAAATGGGCCAGAGACCCAAAAACAGAAGTGATTCAGAGACGTGAGGAAGTAGCTCTCTAAGTATAGCTCTCCTTATCCGAGTAGGATTGTACAACATAATAATGCAGCTATGAAATTATGCCATGATCCATTTAACCACTCCCCTTGTCCCTTGTAGAGAGCTGCAGCAGCATGTTTTCCACCATTCTACCCAAATGCCCCATATCGGGTTACACCTGAAAAACATATCCTTTGTTTAACCCATGCCTGAAAGTTCCAAGCATCTTCATTGCTTTTATGTAGATTTATTTATACATACCTTGCAAGTCAAAAGTTTAGACTCCTACTTATGTTTCTTTATTTTTACTATTTTCTACATTGTAGAATAATAGTGAAGACATCAAAACTATGAAATAACACATATGGAATCATGTAGTAACCAAAAAAATGTTGAACAAATCTAAATATATTTTATATTTGAGATTCTTTAAAATAGCCACCCTGTGTTGATGACAGCTTTGCACACTCTTCGCATTCTCTCAACCAGCTTCACCCGGAATGCTTTTACAACAGTCTTGAAGGAGTTCCCATGCATGCTGAGCCCTAGTTGGCTACTTTTCCTTCACTCTGCGGTCCAACTCATTCCATACCATCTCAATTGGGTTGAGGTTGGGGGATTGTAGAGGCCAGGTCATCTGATGTAGCACTCCATCACTCTCCTTCTTGGCCAAATACCCGTACACAGCCTGGGGGTGCGTTTTGGGTCAGTGACCTGTTGAAAAACAATGATAGTCCCACTAAGAGCAAACCAGATGGGATGGTGTATCGCTGCAGAATGCTGTGGTAACCATGCTGGTTAAGTGTGCCTAAAATTCTCAATAAATCACAGACAGTGTCACCATCAAAGCACCCCCACACCATCACACCTCCTCCTCCTTGCTTCACGGTGAGAACCAAACATGCAGAGATCATCACTTCACCTACTCATCTCACAAAGACAAGCAAGTCTCTTCTTATTATTGGTGTCCTTTAGTAGTGGTTTAGTAGCCAGTTTCATCATAGCACTTGATGGTTTTTGCGACTGCACTTGAACATTCAAAGTTCTTGACATTTTCCGCATTGACTGACCTTCATATTTTAAAGTAATGATGGACTGTTGTTTCTCTAACCTTCTTTCCATAATAAGGACCATTTTTTTTTAACCAAATAAGGCTATCTTCTGTATACAACCCACTACCTTTTCACAACACAACTGATTGGCTCAAATGCATTAACAAGGAAAGAAATTACACACATTAGCTTTTATCAAGGCACACCTGTTAGTTGAAATGCATTCCAGGTGACTACCTCATGAAGCTGGTTGAGAAAATGCCAAGAGTGTGCAAAGCTGTCATCAAGGCAAAGGGTGGCTACTTTGAAGAATATCAAATATCAAATATATTTTGATTTGTTTAACACTTTTTTGGTTACTACATGATTCCATATGTGTTATTTCATAGTTTTGATGTCTTCATTAGTATTCTACAATGTAGAAAATAGTTTTAAAAAATAACAATAATAATACAAAAAAACTTGAATAAGTAGGTGTGTCCTAACTTTTGACTGGTACTGTATATAAAATACAAGTAATATGATAGGATATAACACAACTATGTTATTGACCAGAGTGGGATTGTAAATAAAGTAAATTGTTGTTTTTCATCCAATTAAACTTTAAAACTCTTTGTCAGCATTCAGCAATAAGGAAAGTTACTGAAGTATGTCTGATTTATACTTTACTAGTCTCCCAACTCATGCGCATACGTGACTCAATGAATGATCATTAGGCCTAGAGTACTATTAGGCAATATCCTGTACATGATTACTCAATCGGTGTTGACAACAAAGTTTCAAGAGTTTTTGTGAAAAAGTGGACAACGTCAGGGGAGTGTTTGCAAACAAAGACCAGCCACGTGGAGGACAAAGGTACGTTGGGAAGTGCTGTTTCTGATTCGACAACTGAAATACACTACCCATAAGCACCAAGATTTCTAGTTGACTGGGTCGGCATATCCCGAGGATGTGACATGTATCTCCGTGTGATGTTTACACTTTGTTACAGTTCTTTGTCTCGAGCATAATAAATCATGATGTCTGGGGCATAGATACATATATTTTTTTTGTATAAGAAACATTGCCATCATACCATTTTTGGATCAAGAATTTTCGGATCAACATTTTCAGAACTTTTTTGTTTCTTGTTTTTTTTCATCACTCGAAATAGCCGAGGCGGCTCATACGAAAACTCCAGGATAAGGTAAGGTCTTTAGTCCTAACGTACTGTAAAAAATAGTATTTCATACTTTACGTGTATTTCAATACGTTCTTGTATTCAATTGTGGCACTGGATAGTCGTATCCTGTTTAAGTGAATTTGGTGTGCCTTTGTTGAGCTAAGCATAATTAAGCACCGTTCAAGGTTGACGAGAAGAGGTCATCGACAATAAAAACAAAAGCTACCAGATAGGCTAATGTATAATTTATGAGATTATAATGCCTACCATAAAGAGAACTCACGGGGTTTGAACTTTTTTGCAGTTGTTATTGTGCATTTTTTATTCAAAACGTTTTGACATTCATCGTCCACTTATTGCTGCATCTATATTGACATTTAATCATTATAATGGTCGATTCCACGATGCATACATAATATGTCAATACTGATCAGAATTTCATCTGCTCAAAGATTTTGTGATTTGCTTGTTTATTGCGCGTAATTATACCTAGGCTATATGACCATTCCCAATTTAGAATTCGCCTATAAACGAATCTCTCAAAAAAGACACATGACAAGATATTTGGTCACTCTGGCTAGATAAGTGATAGCTGCATAGAACACTTTGTTGTTGTCTTTATGGCCAGGGCCGGGCTTTTTTTTTGCTGGGGGGGGGGGGGGGGGGGGGGGGGGGGCTCTCAATGTATAATTGAGAGTCAGAATAGTAGAATTCATCAGGTGCAACTTTGATATTTGGTTGTGCATCAGCAATTTTCCCTTATGTCAGTCACTGACAGCCACTCAATTAGCCATTTCAGCTAACAATTTTTAGATTGGTAGTTAGTCCAGCCAGCAATCAATCTAAACTTGTAGTAATCATGGCCAAATACGGACTGGACACCCAAGGCACATGCCCAGGGTCCCTGACCTCCAGGGGGCCCCATTGATTTTGTTAGTCATTCTCACTCAGATATCATATTAACATGGCATAAGTCATGGCAAAATGTGTAGAATTTCAGGAAATTAGCTTTAAAACTGCAAAAATGTATCTTCGCAGCATGGCAAAATGTGTAGAATTGCAGGAAATGTACTTTAAAACTCATGTTTCTCTCCGAAGTCAAGAGGGGGTCCACTAAAATGTTTTGTTTGCGAGGTGCCCCCCCCAACCAAAACCCGCTTAGGGCCCCCAAAAGGCTAGAGCCACTGGCAAAACCTGACTTTCTTTGTGTTGCTTGATTAGAAGGAGGTGCTACGGACAATGATAAGCACACGCTAACAGGTTCCACTTGTGCGTCTGGCTGTGTGTGCCAGGTTAAATATAGCCTGGAGGGAGAATGGCCTAATTTATCAGTAAAGCCAGACACATTCGCTTTATTAACGACCTCTGTCCAGTACGTGCTCATGGAGGGACGGGGCACATGCTGGTGCCTCCAAGACAATGCAAGCAAATGTCAACTTCTTTATCTTTACGAGAAAGCAGTTGTTATGAAGGATTCCATTTTTAGAAGTAATTAAACGTGTATGGTTTGAGATCGTCAGCATAGGATAGCCCACACCTGTGGGTGTGTGTGCGTGCCTTCCTGGGTCCCTGTTTCACTTTTACCATCTTACCCAAGTCAGAAAACATTAGACAAAATGTGTGAGTTGATGAACAGACATGGTATACTTTATACCCGTTTAATATCCCTCCGCCTTGCCACTCTGTGGAGGTGAACAAAAGATACTCCAGAAGAGGAGGACGAGGCTCCCTCCCCGAATGGATTGCCATTGATCTGGTTTGGCAGTCAGTCTTTCCGTTCGGCCCACGCAGTTAGATGATCACCGCTGAAAAGACTGTAGGCCCGGTTTTAACCGGCTTCGCAGATAGCTAGCCCACTGTTGAAAACATGTTGACGTGATGCCTGTCTTTCCTTCACCTGGTTTCTTTCACAACAAACGCAATTGACATTTGGGGTGGGCCCCGCTACCGTTGCACAACAACCTCTCTCTCTCTATAGTCTCTGTGATTATGGCCTTGTCAACTGTTGCACTGTGCCCCCGGGGCACAACTGCTTCAGTACAGAGCCAGAGGAAGGGTTTAGGAGATATTTGAAAATGTCTAAACCCGTCCACTTTCCAACGGGGCTATACATTTGGGCTATACAACGAGTAGCCTCGTTTCGCTGCCAAAAATAAAATGAAACCATCTGGTATTAAGCGAAATAAGAATGTCAAATGTCAAATTCTGGTAGCCTAGTCAAATAATGAACATCCGATCACATTAACCGTTACTCTCTCACGGGAATTCCACTAATGGTCCGTATGTAGCCAAACGTAGCTGCTGCTCATGTTGGTATCTGTACTGATGGCGCAATAGCTATGACAGGGAGACACAGTGGAGTGGTAACACACGTGCAAGCAGTTGCTCCCTCCCCACTTGGGTACACTGCAGCATCCACCGAGAGGCTCTCGCTGTCAAGTGAATGCCTGACAGCTTGAAAGATGTTTTGGACACTACCTTAGAAATGGTTGACTTTGTTAAAGCAAGGTTCCTAAACTCTCGCGTATTTTCTGCACTATGCACTGATATGGGCTGCGACCATGTAACGCTTTTACAACATACAGAAATGCGCTGGTTATCAAGGGGCAAAGTATTGACACTTTTTTTTAAATAGAGAGACAAGCTTAAAGTTTTCTTTACTGACCATAATTTTCACTTGTCTGACCGCTTGCATGATGACTAGTTTCTCACACAACTGGCCTATCTGGTTGATGTTTTTCTCGCCTGAATGGTCTGAATCTAGGATTACAGGGACTCTTCTCAACTATATTCAATGTGCGGGACAAAATTGAGTCTATGATTAAGAAGTTGGAGTTCTTCTCTGTCTGCATTAATAAGGACAACACACAGGTCTTTCCATCATTGTATGATTTTTGTGTGTGCAAATGAACTCAAGCTTATGGACAATGTCAAATGTGATTTAGCGAAGCACCTGAGTGAGTTGGGTGTGCAATCCCGGATGACACAAACAACTTGATCCATTATCCCTTCCATGCCCTGCCTCCAGTCTACTTACCGATATCTGAACAAGAGAGCCTCATCGAAATTGCAACAAGCGGTTCTGTGAAAATGTAATTTAATCAGAAGCCACTGCCAGATTTCTGGATTGGGCTGCGCTCAGTGTCCTGCTTTGGCAAATCGTGCTGTTAAGACGCTGATGCCCTTTGCAACCATGTGCCTATGTGAGAGTGGATCCTCGGCCCTCACTAGCATGAAAACGAAATACAGGCAGAGACTGTGTGTGGAAAATGATTTAAGACAGACTGTCTTAAAGGATGCAGGGTTATGTGCATCCTTTCAAGAACACCCTTCTCATTAACCTGTGGTGAGTTATTCACCATTTTCGATGAACAAATACGGTTTTATATGTAAGATGGCTAAATAAAGAGCAAAATTATTGATTATTATTATATTATTATTTGTGCCCTGGTCCTATAAGATCTCTTTGTCACTTCTTATGAGCCGGGTTGTGACAAAAACTCACACTCGTTCTTATGTTTAATACATTTATTGTATAGTGTGTGTGGGGCAGGCTTACAATGATGGCAAAAAAACTACATTTGAGAGTGCGCTGACCCTGGTGCTGGAGGGGGTGCAGCTGATCCTGGTGCTGGAGGGGGTGCAGCTGACCCTGGTGCTGGAGGGGATACAGCTGACCCTGGTGCTGGAGGGGGTACAGCTGACCCTGGTGCTGGAGGGGGTACAGCTGACCCTGGTGCTGGAGAGGTTACGCAGCTGGATGTTGAATGTTTGAAGGGGTTCGGAACTATAAAAAGTTTGAGAACCACTGCTCTATTGTGATGCAAGATACTGTATCTCTACCCTGAAGGCTTTGGAATTGTTTGTTCAACTCGTTCTCTTCTCACTGAAGCGCAAAGTAGGTTGTTTCCCTTATGACTTCTTTATATCTACTGCCTCTGTTGTGTACTTCTTTTCTCCAATTCATCACAGCAACAATGGTTCAAGTTAAGTAGTTAAGCTTCAATTCATGTAGCTTGTATAACTTGATTTATACTTATATATTGTACGATTTGATCTCGAGTTACACAGGCTTAAAACACATCTATAACACATGTATAATCAGATCTACAGTTCTATAGGGTATAACGCAAAACATATAAGCTGATTTACACTTATATAGGCTTATAACATTCTCTCTCTCTCTATAATGTATCGGGTATAATCTGATTTAAACATACAGGCCTATAAAACCTGTAAATAGTAGCTTGATCCACACATTAATTTACCAATTTATAAATGATTTTCTGGCTGTCTTCCAGGTATCCGGTAGTTCTACAGAGCAGCAGCCATGGTGTTGATCCTGGGCAGACGGCTGAACAGGGAGGACTCTGGGACCCGGGACTCCCCCGCTGTCAAACGAAAGGTGCACACCAAACCCACTAATTTCATCAGAATTCAGAGTTCATCTTAGCTGTTTATTTTGTCCAAAAATTGAAACATTATACTGAAATTATACTGCGGTGCATTTGTGTTGATAAATCCAGTGTGTTTATCTTGTCTTGAAAAGCAATTAGAAGTGCAATGTGAAGCAATCATTCCCCAGTGGCAAATAAAAACATGATAAAACATAATAAAAACATAATAAAACATAATAAAAACATAGTAAAACATTGTAAAACATAATAAAAACAATAAAACATAATAAAAACATAATAAAACATAATAAAAACATAATACAACATAATAAAACATAATACAAACATAATAAAACATAATAAAAACATAGTAAAACATAATAAAACATAATAAAAACATAATAAAACATAATACAAACATAATAAAACATAATAAAAACATAGTAAAACATTGTAAAACATAATAAAAACAACAAAACATAATAAAAACATAGTAAAACATTGTAAAACATAATAAAAACAACAAAACATAATAAAACATTATAAAACATTGTAAAACATAATAAAAACAACAAAACATAATAAAAACATAGTAAAACATAATAAAACATTGTAAAACCACTTTGGACCATAAAATCAAACTCATCATCACAATTTTTCTCCCTCCCCAAGGTGTTCGAGGTGGACTCCAAGACGCTGACCGGTAATGAAGTGCTGGACTTCTCCTCCGGCTCCTCCCACTCAGAGGCCATTTTGCAGGTGTTCAATGAGTTCCGCGACAGCCGCCTCTTCACCGACGTGATCATCAGCGTGCAGGGCCGCGAGTTCCCCTGCCACCGCGCTGTGCTCTCTGCCTGCTCCTCCTACTTCCGCGCTATGTTCTGCAACGACCACCGTGAGTCACGCGAGATGCTGGTGGAGATCAATGGCATTCTGGCCGAGGCCATGGACTCCTTCCTCAGCTACGTCTACACGGGCCGCGCCAAGATCACCACCGACAACGTGCAGTTCCTATTCGAGACCTCCAGCCTCTTCCAGATCTCCACGCTGCGTGAAGCCTGCGCCAAGTTCCTAGAAGACCAACTAGACCCTTGCAACTGCTTGGGAATCCAGCGCTTCGCAGATGCCCACTCTCTGAAACAGCTAGCCAGCCGCTGCCGCTCGTACGCCCTGGCCAGCTTCCCTGATGTGGCCCAACACGAGGAGTTCCTGGACCTGAGGAGGGACGAGCTGGAGGAGTACATATGCAGTGACGAACTGGCCATCGGGAAGGAGGAGGTAGTGTTTGAGGCAGTGATGCGCTGGGTGTACCACAGTGTGGAGCCCCGGAGGCCCGTGCTTAAAGAACTGTTGCACCACGTCCGTCTGCCCCTGCTGCACCCCAACTACTTTGTCCAGACAGTGGAAGGAGATCAGATCATCCAGACCGCTCCAGAGTGCTACCAGCTTCTCCACGAGGCCCGACGGTACCACGTACTGGGCAACGAGATGATGTCACCCAGAACCCGCCCACGCAGGTATAGTGCAGGGGATGCTGGGAGGTGTAGTTCAGAGGGATCCAACTTGGTCACTCTCTTCTATTCAATTCAATACAACTTTATTTTCCCTCAAGGATAAATGAATATGGAAAATCTTTTGGGACCGAATGTTCTGATACATCTAAGTAGGGCTAGTTATCTGTATTGTGTATGTTTCTCTGGAGTGGTGCTGTGTTGTGCATTCAAATCAAGTCACATTTTATTTGTGACAGGGGCTGAATACAACATTACTCTGAAATGTTTACTTTACAAGCCCTTTCCCAACAATGCAGAGTTAGAAACTACCACCAAAGAAAAGGAAATAGTATCACAATAAAATAACAATAACGAGGCTATATACAAGGAATACCGGTATCAAGTCACTGTGCAGGGATACAAGTTAGTTGAGGTAATGGATGTCATATGTACATGTAGGTCGGGGTAAAGTGACATTGTTGTTGCTCTGTGTAGTGTTTCTGTGTTGTTGTTATATTTCTCCACAGCGTCTAGTGTTTAGTTTATTTGTTATTTGGCATATATGCTGAAACAGGAAGTGTTGTGACTGTGTACGGTACAGTTCCAGATCTATCTTCTTCCTCGCCAGAGAGCTGGAAAGCAGATTATGGGTCATTTCTATTTCCTCTTGGCTTGTCACTTATCTGACACTCATTTTACGGAGATTAACTCGGATCCCAAAGTATTAGAAATGTCTGTTTGCAAACGAAAACACCTGCCGTTTATCTTAGCTTTACTCTTAGTTCGGTCAAATAACCACCCACCTTTTCTTCTGTGAGGGAGAGAGAGAGAGATGAGACCGAGAGAAAGGTGAGGTAGAATGTCAGTGCCCGCTGTTCACTGTTTTCTCCTCCACACTAGACGGTTTGTTCATGAACTCATAACCCTTTGCTTGTGTGTTATTGTGCAGACAGAGACTCATTTAGTTTGTTCTGTAGTCCCATTTTGAAATGGAAATGTGTCATGAGGTGGAAAGCCATACACATTCCGGTTTGCTGACAGAATAGCTAGGTTGCAAGCATTCGTAGCCTGAACCACATGTGCGTTGGATCTTGTTTTAATAGCAGAAGTGAAGCAGTGTGTCACACACAGTCCTGTTTATTTTAATGTTGTTTGTTTGTGTACAATGTACTGTAGAAAGGTTCATGTGAGTGTGTGTGGCTCTGAGTTCATCCATATCATTTTCCATTGCTCTTAAAAAGCAACCTAGATACATACAGTATCTGCTGTTTAGACGCCACTGGTTTAAACAGTGCTGACGCTGGGTGTCAGTTAGATAGCCAGCTAGATAGCCAGGAGGTGACGTGTCTCTCTCAGGCGTACCGTGTCAGTATCCAGGCAGATCACAACAGACCAGACATAGAGCCTCCTGTATGTTTGTCTTTGTCTGTGTGTGTAGCCTCGGGGGCCACGAGTTTCAGCTCCTGCCAACAGATGCATGCCATCTCCATTCTCCACCCTCCAAACCCCAAAATGGTCCCCATGGGGAAAGTCTGGGGGTCTGACTGCCCTCTATTGATCTCTCACATACATGTGTCTGACCTGAGCTAATCTTTACCAGTACTGTGTCTAAACAGGTGGGGAATGTAGGACAATATAGGCTAATATAGGCAAAAGTGCAGAAAACACGTTAACTAGCATGTCATTGAGTTTGATTTCAAGTTAGCTTAGCATTTCATCCAGGTGGGGATGTTTTGAAGTTTAATTATAAAGATGAATGTTTCTTTGACAGTACCGTGAAGTTGAAGGGGATCATGCTATAGCCCTGGCATACACTTTCCAAACAGGCCCGATTGAGAAGCATTTGGATGTATTATTGAGGTCATTGATATTCAGTGGAGTAGAGCCTTTAGTAGGTAAATTCTATTCTTAAGAAGACTGTGCATTTTGCCAGGTAGACAAATACAATCATGTCAAGTATTACACATTACACGTTGTGAATTACCAATCTAAAGATGTGCAGCATACTGCCTTCTCTCTTTCCCTTTAGTCATGAATCAAAACTGACTCGCCTGTATTGTGGTGTTGCTGAGTTGTGTCTTGTTGCTGTCTCATTTTTCCACTATTACCTGTAGAGGTCAACCGATTATGATTTTTCAACGCCGATACCGATTATTGGAGGACCAAAAAAGCCGATACTGATTAATCGGTCGATTTTTATTTATTTATTTGTGATAATGACAATTACAACAATACTGAATGAACACTTATTTTAACTTAATATAATACATCAATAAAATCAATTTAGCCTCAAGTAAATAATGAAACATCTTCAATTTGGTTTAAATAATGCAAAAACAAAGTGTTGGAGAAGAAAGTAAAAGTGCAATATGTGCTATGTAAGAAAGCTAACGTTTCAGTTGCTTGCTCAGAACATGAGAACATATGAAAGCTGGTGGTTTCTTTTAACATGAGTCTTCAATATTCCCAGTTAAGAAGTTTTAGGTTGTAGTTATTATAGGACTATTTCCCTCTATACCATTTGTATTTCATTAACCTTTGACTATTGGATGTTCTTATAGGCACTTTAGTATTGCCAGTGTAACAGTATAGCTTCCGTCCCTCTCCTCGCTCCTCCCTGGGCTCGAACCAGCAACACAACGACAACAGCCACCATCGAAGCAGCGTTACCCATGCAGAGCAAGGGGAACAACTACCAGAAGGCTCAGAGCGTGTGACGTTTGAATCGCTATTAGCGTGTTAACTAGCTAGCCATTTCACTTCGGTTACACCAGCCTCATCTCGGGAGTTGATAGGCTTGAAGTCATAAACAGCGCAATGCTTGATGCACAACGAAGAACTGCTGGCAATACGCACAAAAGTGCTGTTTGAATGAATGTTTACGCGCCTGCTTCTGCCTACCACCGCTCAGTCAGATACTTAGATACTTGTATGCTTGTATGCTCAGTCAGAGTATATGCAACGCAGGACATGCTAGATAATATCTAGTAATATCATCAACCATGTGTGTAGTTAACTAGTGATTATGATAGATTTTTTTTTATAAGATAAGTTTAATGCTAGCTAGCAACTTACCTTGGCTTACTGAATTCGCGTAACAGGCAGTCAGTCACCTTGTGGAGTGGTGGCAGGTCATATTGCGTTGGACTAGTTTAACTGTAAGGTTGCAAGATTGGATCCCCCGAGCTGACAAGGTGAAAATCTGTCGTTCTGCCCCTGAACGAGACAGTTAACCCACCGTTCCTAGGCCATCATTGAAAATAAGAATGTGTTCTTAACTGACTTACCTAGTTAAATAAAGGTAAAAAAAAGGTTTAAAAAAAATAACTTTTTCTTTAAAAAAAAATCTACGCCAAAAAAATACCGATTGTATACCGATTTCCGATTGTTATGAAGACTTGAAATCGGACCTAATTAATCGGCCATTCCGATTAATCGTCGACCTCTAATTACCTGTATTGTGTATGTTCATCTGGAGTGGTGCTGTGTTGTGTATTGTTGCTCTGTGTAGTGTTTCTGTGTTGTCTTATTTCTCCACAGCAACTAGTGTTTTGTTTATTTGTTATTTTGTTGTGTCTTGTCACTGTGCTGTTGTTTTATTACTGCCCCACCTCACCTGTATTGTGACCTTTTCTTCCCCTCTCCTATTCTTGTTCCCTCTCTCTCTCTCTCTCTGCAGGTCGACAGGCTTCTCAGAGGTGATCGTGGTGGTAGGGGGCTGTGAGAGGGTGGGGGGGTTCAACCTGCCTTACACAGAGTGTTACGACCCTGTGACAGGAGAGTGGAAGTCCCTGGCCAAGCTCCCAGAGTTCACCAAGTCAGAGTACGCCGTCTGTGCCCTCCGCAACGACATCCTGGTCTCAGGTGAGCTCCTCACCCTTTGCTTGCCACCCTAAGGAGTGATCAACACGGATTAGTCATGGAAGAATGGCATATTGATTATTTTAAAAATGAATAGGTTATGTCATGACAGAGATCAGGAAGTACTCATGGGAGTCACCAATTCCAATTGGTCAATTAGTATTAACCCTCTTTCATTGTTTAACTAGAAAGACTGGTTAAGTCTGTACCATATAGCTGGCACTTAATCAGTTGTCTTGAAAATAAACGAGACGAGGAAAGGAACCACTTAACACTATTGGAGGAAAGGAGACTATAGCTCTATTAAGGGAAGAACTCTATTAAAGCCTATTAATACGCAACCTTAAGAGTACCTCAGCTATGTGGTCCCTCACTGTGGAGTAAAGGAAAGGGAGTAATGTGATGGCCGTTTGCCACGTATTTGTTATACCCCAGCCCGTTTGAAAAAGAGGAAAATGTAAGAGCAACATCTGGACACACTCTGCAGGCGTGGTGCCCAGGGAAGGCCCTTATTGGCCAGCTCACGCATCTCTTCCCATTGGCCAAGAGCCAGGGTCACATGGCTCTTTGCTCTTTATAGCTTTCAAGGATAAAGTTGCTTCTACAGTTTGATCTATGGTCAGTTTAAAATGTTTCCTCTAATGGTTGAGGTTAGTGTTTAGGGAAGGTTAGCTGATCCTAGATCTGTGTCAGTGGGCAACTTCTACCCAGAGTGTTTATAGCCTTTTGACCGGGCTGATTAATGCTGGGAGAAGTGTGCTGCCAAGTTTGGCACAAAATACCATTTTTAAAGCCTCACTGGACCCAAATTGAACAGGGCAGCGGTATAATAACGTCATCTACACTCCCTAATGAAAACAGCATGGGTTCTATTGTAATACCATACCCTAGGCTTTCGCTCGAATTAGCTGTAAACAAACATTTAAACATAAATTTTGTCATGACAGCTAACACATTAGAGGAGTTGGCTGCAAACTGATCTGAAACTATAGGCTAATAAAGAACCATCATCACAGAAACATAGAAATCTATCCAACTTTGACAAAGGTTATATTGGGTTTAATGTACATTGTGGGGTTTACATCATAGCATTGGTGCTAATTGGGATTGTTTTTGCTCAAAAGCAATTAATTAGCCTCAGATAACAAACATGCTAAAAGTACAAATCTGCCAAAGTACAGGGAGAAAAGAGACAAAGAATGAAAAGAGAGAGAGAGAGGTTCACGGTCTGCCCAAGAGGGAAAGAGTGCATTTTTTTTTGTCTTGTACTCTACTTGTGCCAAGTCCTCATGTGTGAGCTATCAATCTCTCTCTCTCTTTCTGTTTCTCTCTCTCCCTCTGTCCCCCTCTCTCCTTCCCTCTCTGACTCTCTCACATTCTCTGGAGGGTGTCACTTTAGCAGTACAGCTGCATTAAAGCCCCATCTGAAATAGGATCAGAATGAGACGGGCATGGAACCCTCCAGTCTGTCTGGACCGTTACTGTCACTGACTGCGACCTTAACCCTGGACGTGACTGTCTTTCCCACACTGACTGCATAATTCAGCTCACAACACTCACTGTCAATGACCACAATATCTGACCAATAGTTTGCCTGTCAACTCTCCTCTAAGGGAATACTGAGGTGAACTTTTATGTAATTGTCATGCCACATGATCAAGATCAACGGTTAATTTTATTGGACTCCTGAGTGACATGTTTTGTATGATAGGAAGATGTATGCAGTGTCAACTGTCAACAGTTAGCAACGTTAGCAATGACATGCGTGGAAGAACAGGGGAATGTGGCACAGAATCAGCATCACACACAGCATCAACCCTAAACATGACCCTGGCCATGACTGTCTTTCCCACAGTGACTGCATACTTGAGCTCACAACACTCACTATCAATTATCAATATGACCAAACGGTTCACCTCTCCACTCACCATTGTGGGAATCCATACTTGAGCTGGTGTCAGTGGGACATTTGGGTGGCCATTTGACCACGTTAACCAAACCAACCATGTTTTGTATAACATTTCTTAGCTGAATTTGGCTGTATTCTCCCTGATTATATGAATGTATACTGTATGAAAAGTCGACAGTTACCCACGTTTATCTGAAGCTGCTTGGTCTGCTAGCATAGCTGCTATCAAGCTAGCTAGGCTTCCTTGACAGCTTGAACACAGCCCGCGATATGGTTAACCCTTGTGGCTGGGACTGCGGATTGTTCTGGGCTTGTGGCTGTTTAAATCCCTGCTGTTGTCCATCTGCCCTGCGACATGTCCTGGCTTGAGCTGCAAGGAGTACCATCAGTAGCCAACGTTGCTACCATGCTGTCAAAAGCTAATGAAGAGGACAGTGTTTCTCTATCACAGGTGCGTGATCTTTTAAATCAACAAAAATATGTCTAAAATGTCTAAAAGCAGCAGGAAAATAGCTTCAAGAGCTTTATCCAAATAATTGTCCATTCAACTAACAAAAGAATGGACGATCTGACCAGAGATGTCCAGTACCTTAACAACAGTTTGTAGTTCTACCAGGAAGAGGTGGATGTCCTGAAAGAGGCTTGCAGCAAGATGACCACAAACTGTAAGTCTGTGAGAGATGACATCAGCAAAGTCTGTTAATCATTATTAACAATGACTGGGAAAACAGATGATCTATTCTAGAGGGACAGTCCAGATGGAATAATATTGTTGTGGATGGCATACCAGAGTCTCTACATGTGAACTGGACATAGTCTGAGGTGAAATTGAGAAATATTATCATAGAAAAGCTGCAGATGGATCTTAGGAAGATTGAGGTGGAGCACGCCCACGGGACTGGAAAACCTGTAACCAGCCCAGGTGACTGGAAAACCTGTAACCAGCCCAGGTGACAGACCCAGGCCAATAGTGGTCAAGTTCCTAAGGTTCAAGGATAAGATGGCTGCTCTGAAGAGAGCCAAGAACTTGAGAGGAACCAACATCTTCCTCAACAAGGACTACTTGTAAGCTGTGTGCCAGAGACAAAAAATAACGGACGGTGGGGATTTGCTACAGCAGGGTAATTGTCAACCCTCCCTCCCAAAAATCTGGGAGAAGTGAGAGGGCTACATCACACACACACACACACACACACACACACACACACACACACACACACACACACACACACTGTGCACCAACTGACACTCACAAGTGCACCAACTGACACTCACAAGTGCCTGATTGACTGACTTTATAGGCCGAACAAAGTTATTTTCATGCTTTTTTATTTAATTCTTATATTATGTCTATCTCTGATAAGTTACCCAGGAAAGGGCTAAAAATAGCCCATATTAATATACTGTATGTAGCCTTAGAAATACGGTTGATGAAATCAATAACTTCCTAACAACAGATAACATTCATATACAGTTGAAGACTGAAGTTTACATACACCTTAGCCAAATACATTTAAACTCAGTTTTTCACAATTCCTTACATTTAATCCTAGTAAAAAATCCCTGTCTTAGGTCAATTAGGATCACCACTTTATTTAAAAATGTGAAATGTCAGAATAATAGTAGAGAGAATTATTTCTTTCAGCTTTTATTTCTTTCATCACATTCCCAGTGGGTCAGAAGTTTGATATAAACTCAATTAGTATTTGGTAGGGTTGCCTTTAAATTGTTTAACTTGGGTCAAATGTTTTGGGTAGCTTTCCACAAGCTTCCCACAATACGTTGGGTGAAGTATGGCCTATTCCTCCTTACAGAGGTGGTGTAACTGGGATTGATTTGCAATTTTCACACCAAAGTACATTCATCTCTAGGAGACAGAACGTATCTCTTCCTGAGTCGGTATGACGGCTGCGTGGTCCCAAGGTGTTTATACTTGCGTACTATTGTTTGTACAGATGAAAGTGGTACCTTCAGGCTTTTGGAAATTGCTCCCAAGGATGAACAAGACTTGAACCAATTTTTTTTTCTCAGGTCTTAGCTGATTTCTTTTGATTTTCCCATGATGTCAAGCAATGGGGCACTTAGTTTGAAGGTAGGCCTTGAAATACATCCACAGGTACATCTCCAATTGACTCAAATTGTCAATTTGCCTATCAGAAGCTTCTAAATCCATGACATACTTTTCTGTAATCTTCCAAGCTGTTTAAAGGCACAGTCAACGTATTGTATGTAAACTTCTGACCCACTGGAATTATGATACAGGGAAATAATCTGTCTGTAAACAATTGTTGGAAAAATTACTTGGGTCATGCACAAAGTAGATAGTAGTCCTAACCAACTTGCCAAAACTATAGTTTGTTAACAAGAAATGTGTAAAGTGGTTGAAAAATGACTTTTAATGACTCCAACCTTAGTGTATGTAAACTTCCGACTTTAACTGTATAAGCCATCTCTGAGACCCACTTAGATAATTCCTTTGATGATACAGCAGTAGCAATACAAGGATATAACATCTACAGAAGAGATGGGAATGGGAACATTTTGCATTGTAAGTTTATGACAGTCATAAATACCTCTTCCCCCCCTTTTTCCTCTCCCTACCCTATTGATGTGACATTTGAAAACCCCTTGGTTAACATAGAGATTCTGGGAACATCAGAAGGTGGGGGGAAATGAACTATATTCTGGTAATCTAACCAATTGAACATGTGCGGTGGTACTTACTGAAAATTATGTCAGTTCGGTTGTCATCTGAGACAATGATAGGATGTCATCAATGATAGGATGACATAAACTCTACAGTGGAAAGTCTACACATCAGAGTTTTCGGATTCACATGGAATTGTTGTTCAATTTAAATGTTTGAATATACAATTATTGGTGAAGAAATTAAATGTAATTTCCAAATGAGAGATTTGGGTTTTCATAAGGTTTGGGCTCTGCTCAGTCAGTGGCCCGCCCCTGTGAAGGGACATGGGTTATAAAACTTCAGACACACCCTTCTCGCTCCACTATATAAAGCCTTGACGAAAATGTAACCTCCTGTTCCGAGGATGTGAGGACAACGGTCCGATGTCAGAATGGTTCAGATAATAACTACAGAACGAAGCCAACCTCAACGTGAGCTTTGGTTGCGAATGGTATGAACTTTGAACTCTTATTCACTACAGAAGTGATACCTCCTAGCCGTTAAGTTAGCAACAGCAGCTGCAAACGTAGGCTAGGAAAGAACAGACAGAGTATCCCGTCTACCACACAACGACGTTACCATAACGTATTCAATTTACCACCAGAGACATTCTTCAAAGGTCTCGGTTGGGCAACACGGCCTTCCATCTACCACCAACCTACCGAAGCGCAGCTCAGAGTAAATATTTATTGCATTTTCCTTTTCCAAATGGGCGGTAATTTAGAATGCATAAGATACTGTATTTACGATAGCACAGCTTCGCCCTTTGTTCCTCAGTCTTCCCGCTCTTTCACTCAAACCCAGCCCCTTTTCTTTTGTGTAACCAACTGTCATATCTGTTCCGCCCGCTAGGGACAATTTCCTTTATGACTTAATTTGTAATCAAGGTATAATTCATTCTGTGTTTATGTAATTCTGTGTGATTAGTTAAGTATTTAGTAAGTAAATATTTAACCCAATTTTGTATTGCTGATTCAACTTGTTAGCCAGGGTTCGTGAAGATTTACAAGAATTTACAACTTTCAGATGAGACTGAATTAAGATGACGATTAATATTGACTGCTATTGATGTAAAATATTACTAGGTCTTTAAGAGTGAAAATAACAGCTCTATAAATATTATTTTGTGGTGCCTCTAGTTAATTACATTTTCATGATTAGCTCAATCAGGTAATATTAATTACAGAGAAAGGATTTTATAGAATAGCATGTCGTATCACTTATTCCGGCATAGCCAAAGACACGACACTGTGTTTCTGTACCGCACTTTGTGACATCAGCTGATGTAAGAAGGGCTTTATAAATACATTTGATTGACTTTCAGCATGCTTGATAACAACACAAATGACGGGACTGACACAAATGATTGATGAATGGTTGAAAGAAATTAATAACAATAAGATTGTGGGAGCTGTATTGATAGATTTTAGTGCTGCTTTGGATGTTATTGACCATAACTAGTTATTGGCTTTCAAACTCTGCCATATCACAGAAGCCTGTGTGTCTATGTATGCTAATGATTCAACATTATACACATAAGCAACCACGTCTAGTGAAATCACTGTTTTAGAATGGATGGCCAGTTATAAACTAATCCTGAACATCTCTAAAACTAAAAGCATTGTATTTGGTACAAGTTTTCCCTAAGTTCTAAACCTCCACTAAATCTGATAATGAATAATGTGGCTGTTGAGCATGTTGAGGAGACTAAATTACTTGGTGTTACGTTGGATACAAAAACTTTCATGGTAAAAACACATTGATTAAATGGTTAAAAAGATGGGGAGAGGTCTGTCCGTGATAAAGAGATGCTCTGCTTTTTTGGCACCCCACTCCACAAAACAAGTCTTGCAGTGCCAAGTTTGGTCTTATCTTGATTACTGCCCAGTCATTGAGCGTGCAAAATTATTCAGCCCCTTTACTTTCAGTGCAGCAAACTCTCTCCAGAAGTTCAGTGAGGATCTCTGAATGATCCAATGTTTACCTAAATGACTAATGATGATAAATACAATCCACCTGTGTGTAATCAAGTCTCCGTATAAATGCACCTGCACTGTGATAGTCTCAGAGGTCCGTTAAAAGCGCAGAGAGCATCATGAAGAACAAGGAACACACCAGGCAGGTCCGAGATACTGTTGTGAAGAAGTTTAAAGCCGGATTTGGATACAAAAAGATTTCCCAAGCTTTAAACATCCCAAGGAGCACTGTGCAAGCGATAATATTGAAATGGAAGGAGTATCAGACCACTGCAAATCTACCAAGACCTGGCCATCCCTCTAAACTTTCAGCTCATACAAGGAGAAGACTGATCAGAGATGCAGCCAAGAGGCCCATGATCACTCTGGATGAACTGCAGAGATCTACAGCTGAGGTGGGAGACTCTGTCCATAGGACAACAATCAGTCGTATATTGCACAAATCTGGCCTTTATGGAAGAGTGGCAAGAAGAAAGCCATTTCTTAAAGATATCCATAAAAAGTGTTGTTTAAAGTTTGCCACAAGCCACCTGGGAGACACACCAAACATGTGGAAGAAGGTGCTCTGGTCAGATGAAACCAAAATTGAACTTTTTGGCAACAATGCAAAACGTTATGTTTGGCGTAAAAGCAACACAGCTGAACACACCATCCCCACTGTCAAACATGGTGGTGGCAGCATCATGGTTTGGGCCTGCTTTTCTTCAGCAGGGACAGGGAAGATGGTTAAAATTGATGGGAAGATGGATGGAGCCAAATACAGGACCATTCTGGAAGAAAACCTGATGGAGTCTGCAAAAGACCTGAGACTGGGACGGAGATTTGTCTTCCAACAAGACAATGATCCAAAACATAAAGCAAAATCTACAATGGAATGGTTCAAAAATAAACATATCCAGGTGTTAGAATGGCCAAGTCAAAGTCCAGACCTGAATCCAATCAAGAATCTGTGGAAAGAACTGAAAACTGCTGTTCACAAATGCTCTCCATCCAACCTCACTGAGCTCGAGCTGTTTTGCAAGGAGGAATGGGAAAAAATGTCAGTCTCTCGATGTGCAAAACTGATAGAGACATACCCTAAGCGATTTACAGCTGTAATCGCAGCAAAAGGTGGCGCTACAAAGTATTAACTTAAGGGGGCTGAATAATTTTGCACGCCCAATTTTTAAGTTTGAAATATCCAATAAATGTCGTTCCACTTCATGATTGTGTCCCACTTGTTGTTGATTCTTCACAAAAAAATACAGTTTTATATCTTTATGTTTGAAGCCTGAAATATGGCAAAAGGTCGCAAAGTTCAAGGGGGCCGAATACTTTCGCAAGGCACTGTAGGTATTACAGACTGGGTCAGGGAGAGGTTTAAAAGGTCAGGCTGGTCCGCGCAGGGCGATGAGTACGCGTCCTGGTAATTCACCTGGCCCTGCAGCCTTGTGAATGTTAACTTTGGCTACAGAGAGCAGGATTACACAGTTGTCCGGAACATCTGGTGCTCTCATGCATGGTTCAGTGTTGGTTACCTGGCGAGCATAGAAGGGAAGCTCGCGGCTGGGTTCCCCTTTGTAATCCGTGATAGTCTGTAACCGCTGACACATCCGATGAGCATCAGAGCTGGTGTTGTGGGATTTGATCTTTGTCCTTTATTAATGCCAGAAGCTGTTTTCAATCAAAGGAAACGGAGAAAACATTATGTACAAAAAAAAGTTCAGATCAGCGCAAAAATGACGAAATAGTGCAATTTGTCATGAGCCCGTAAAACGGTTGCTATTCACTCCAGTGCCATTCTTTTCTTGATGCCCCTCTCCTTGACATTTCCTAAGGGGTATTTTTAGCGTGCAAGTTTGTTCCTCTCTACGATCTCATGATTAGGAGTATTTGACCAACACTTGCTTCCTGTGAGAACAGACCTGGTTTGAAAAGCTTATGAGTAGGTTCAATGTCATGGTGCACTTTGAAGTATTTTTGTCTTTTTTTGTCTAGAAAACTGGTTCTTGTCATATGCTTTGTTTGTTTTTTGGAGACCGATAGGGGCCTATGGGGTAGTCATCAATACCTTGTGTTCTGAATGACAGACAGACACAACTATTAGAGGGTTATACAATAGTCCCATACCACTACCCACCCCTAAAAAGTAACAATGGCAATGTGCTATTACTGATAACATGACTTCTTGTGTCCTTTCCTTAATCTTCACCTAAAATAGGTGGCAGGTGGCAGCCACGTATTATTATGTTTCAGACATAATTTTCACATATAGGAGGGGTTTATCTCAATGGACATATGAACATAACTAGTTAACCGTCTTGGCGAGTCCCAAAAGATACCAACACATTTGTTTTTGCTGGCCAGCCTTGTATATGTTGCTGTTTACTGCAGTACACAGCCACCATTTCTTAATTATGGTTAAACACCCATTCTAAGCCCAACAGACTGTGACGGATTGAGAAATCATTTAATTTCGTTGTTAGACGATAAGCCCAACTATTATGCTATGTTAAGTCCTTTTATTAAATCAGCTGCTCCTCCTGTCAGTTGGGGCATCTCAGTTTAGAACTGGAGGGGGGAAATGTAGATGGGACTTCTGATCTTTTAAAGCTTAGCAATTAGTTTAAAAGCTTACCAATTATATTTTATGTATCATATTTTGTAATTAAGACACATAATTATGCTATTGGATATGTTTTTATGTCACAATATGACTTATCGCCTGGTTTACTTGCTTATTGTTGTTCATCTTGTTGTTGTGTGATTTTGTTGATGCTGAGTCTGGCTAATATGCATGGCCATACTGGTTAGTCTTTTTTCCTCCACTCTCTCTCAACATAGCCTCCCAAACACTGAACCATCTATTTGTTTAGAAGGATGATTCTGAAGAGGGTTTCTTTCTTGGACACTCAGCATTCATGTCAATCTCCCAACATCTTCATATTACTTCAGAGGGAACTAATGTACAGTACTTTACTGCTTCTAAGTTACAGTTTGCACCTCTCTTCCTTAAAATATATAACTTTTCCTGGTGTTTTTACGGCTTTATTCTATAGCCCTTTGTTTCTCTCGTGTGTTAGCAAAAAAGTAGTGTTTGTTCAGTGCCGTGTCTTTGTTTTTCGCAAGGATCAGTGGGGCCTTTTGATTGACTCAGGGAGGGAGGGAGGGAGGGAGGGAGGGAAAGGGAGGGAGGGAGGGAGGGAGAGAGAGAGGGAGAGAGAGAGAGGTGTATGTAACCTGGTTGGCTTAATAGCTACACATGTTGTTGTTCCTTCTCACGGAGGAGAATATAAAAAATAAAAAAAATCTTTAACCGGGAGTGGGTAGAGACCGGGAGTAGGAGAAATAATCCGACTGCTGCTTTATAGAAAATGAAGATATCCTGTTTCTCATTTAAAGTCTTGTGCTAGGCAGGGGAATGCATGTGCTATACGTATGTGCTGTGTTTGAAGGCCCTGTAAAAAGTCCGGTTGCGCGTGGTTGTGTCATGCATGTCGTGTGTGTTGTGTTTGTAAGCACCTGTAAAGTAGCCATGGTGTTTGTGTGTATGTGTGTTCATGACATACGTGTGTGTTGTTTGCTCCATGTTGAAGTACACTTTGATCAGCAGGATTGCCCATAAAGCCTAGCTCAAACCTTTCACTCAGATAAGACAGTGAGTATGTTTACATGCACACATTGCACAGTAATACTTTTTATATTAAACTGGCAGTAGGCAGACGATTCACAAAACACCTGGTTTTCTGAGCAATCTTTTTAATTATTAGGACATGTTAACAACACCTTAAATGGCAATATTTTTGATCTGCACGTGTTAGCACCAGCTGAGTGAGCCTCCTGAATGTTTGCATCTTAGAAGTAGTTTTCATATACAAACTTTATATGTCGGAATCAAATGCGCTTCGCAAAAATAACATGCTCGCTGTGGTCGAACATACATATTGATTGGCAATTTTTTCCTGCATTTATCAGAGTGCCGTCAGGTAGCTTGTGTTCATGTAAACATAATTATTAGGGAAATCATTCTTGCAGAGCATGTAAACGTTTAAATCTAATTATTATATTAATCTGACTATCCACAATAATCAGATTATTGTGTGCATGTAACCGTACTTAGTGTCAGCTGTGCCTTACTAAATGTGGCCTTGACATTTCAACCCAAATACATAACCCATTCACAGTTTGGATGTTGCTCAAGATCAACTTATTCTATTTATGAAGAAATGTCTTTATTAGATTAAATTGGTTTGAATTGGAACCAAGGGCTTATTTTGGGGTTGATACAGGCTTTGTTTTTTTGGCTATTGCTGTGTGTCAATACAATTAAATTTGAGATTAGTGAAAACAACCAAAGACGATGATGACAAGTTAGCTAAAAAACACTGGTGTAGCAGAGACGGTTCGGTAAACTACACTCACGTGTTGAGTAACTTTGCCTAACACTCTGGCTAGCTCTCAGAGTTAATGCCTAGGCTTGCGTTCAGTGGGCTAACATCATCCTAAATCACTCAGTGTCAAGGCTAACGGTGTTGTGTGTGTTTTCCAGGGGGCCGTATCAACGGCAGAGATGTGTGGATGTACAACTCTCAGCTCAACCTATGGATCCGAGTTGCTTCACTCAACAAAGGACGCTGGAGACACAAGATGGTGGTCCTACTGGGGAAGGTAAGCAGGTCACTGTTCAGACACCCTGTTATTTCATCATCATCGTCTTTATCAAATTATATATACAGTGCCTTGCAAAAGTATTCAGACCCCTTGGATTTTGTCACAATTTATTGTTACAAGGTGGGATTTAAATGGATTGAATTGTCAGTTTTTGTCAACAATCTACACAAAATACTCTAACGTCAAGGTGGACCAAAAAATATACGTTTTTCTTTTTATAAGATGAATAAAAATGAACTAATTAACTAATAACTAAAATATAGTTGTTGCTTAAGTATTCAGCTCCCTGAGTCCATACATAAACACATTTTGGCATCCATTCCAGCTCTGAGTGTTTCTGGGTAAGTCTCTAAGAGCGTTACACACCTTGATTGTGCAATATTTGCCTATTATTCTTCTCAAAATTCTTCAAGCTCTGTCAAGTTGGTTGTTGATCATGGCTAGACAGCCATTTTTAAGTCTCAAGTCTATTTCAAGCAGATTTAAGTAAAAACTGTAACTTGGCCACTTAGGAACATTCAATATCTTCTTGGTGAGCAACTCCAGTGTAGATTTGGCCTTGTGTTGTAAGTTATTGTCCTACTGAAAGGTGAATTCCTCTCAGTGTCTGGTGTAAAGCAGACTGAAGCATGTTTTGCTCTAGGTTTTTGCTGGTTAAAATCACCATTGGCCTCATGGTAACGTTCCTGAGCAGTTTCATTCCTCTCCTGCAGCTCAGTTCAGAAGGACCACTGTATGTTTGAGGTGTCTGGGGGGTTTAATACATAATACACAGCATAATTATTAACCAGACCATGATTAAAGAGATATTCTGTGTCAGGTATACTACCTCTCCGGCGCTCAAGGTCACCAGGCTGCACATTATTACGCACACCTGTCACCATCGTTACGCGCACCAGCGCCTGATCAGACTCACCTGGACTCTATCTCCTGCCTGATTACCTTCCCTACATATGACACTCCCTTTGGTTCTTTCCCCAGGCGTTATTGTTTCTGTTCCAGTGTTCATGTCTGTACGCTACCCGTGTTTCTTGTTTTGTTATATGTACATTTATTTGTTAAATACACTCCCTGAACTTGCTTCCCGACTCTCAGCGTATGCGCTAGTCTGATTTGTGATTGTTGCCCATCACTGCCCTTATTTAGGAGGCTTTCGAAAAGCTCCCTGCTCTTTGTAGTTGAATCTGTGCTTGAAATTCAATACTTGACTGAGGGATCTTACAGATGTTGTATGTATCTGGGACAGAGGAAGGGTTAGTCATTTAAAAATCATGTCGACAGACTGAGTCCATGTGATTTGTTAGGCCAAATTTTACTCCTGAACTAATTTAGGCTTGCCTAAACATAGGGCCTGAATACTTATACAATAAATATATTTTAGTTATGAAATGTTTTATTAATCTTCCACTTTGAGTATATTATTGACAAAATTATTATTGACAAAAAGACAATTAAAACCATGTTAATCCCACTTTGTAACACAATAAAATGTGAAGAACTCCAAGGGGTCTGGACAAAGTAAGCAGGTGATCTCCCTTTACAGATTTTTGATCAGACACCCATTACTTATCTTCCTGTTTATCTACAGTGCCTTCAGAAAGTATTCATACCCCTTGACTTGTTCCACATTTTGTTGTGTTACAGATTCCACATGTTGTTGTGTTATATATATTTTTCTCTCTCTACACACAATACCCCATAATGACAAAGTGAAAACGTGTTTTGCAAATATTTTGCTAGACAGCGATTCTCAACTCTTGCCATAGATTTTCAATCCGATTTAAGTCAAAACTGTAACTATGCCCCTCAGGGACATTCAATGTCGTCTTGGTCAGCAACTACAATGTATATTTGGCCTTGTGTTATTGTCCTGCTGAAAGGTGAATATGTCTCCTAGTGTCTGTTGGAAAGCAGACTGAAATAGGTTTTCCTCCAGGATTTAGCCTGTGCTTATCTCTATTCCGTTTCCTTTTATCCTAAAAAACTCCTTAGTCCTTGTCGATGACAAGCATACATGATGCAGCCCCATAATGCTTTGTATTCAGGACAGTTTTACTTTAGTGGCTTATTGCAAACAGGATGCATGTTTTGGACTATTTTTATTCTGTACAGGCTTCCTTCTTTTCACTCTTGTCATTTAGGTTAGTATTGTGGAGTAACTACTGTCCTAACACAGCCATTAATCTCACCATTGGCCTCATGGTGAAATCCCTGAGCAATTTCCTTCCTCACCGAAAGTGTCTGGGTGTACTTATACCCCATCCAAAGTGTAATTAACAACTTCACCATACTAAAAGGGGTATTTTTTTTACCCGTTTACCAGTAGGTGCACTTCTTTGCGAGGTAGTGGAAAACCTACCAGGTCTTTGTGGTTGAATCTGTGTTTGAAATTCACTGCTCGACTGAGGGACCTTACAGATAATTGTATGTGTGCGGTACAGAGATGAGGTAATGTGGTGGCATTTTTCTGCTTTACCAAATGAGGAGAGAGTTACAAACTTCACACACCAGTCAGAGTTACACTTAAACAACATATTTTTAATAAGAGCTTTGCAATAGCCTTTGTGACTTCCAATGATGCGCTATCTCTAATGAACCATTGAAAAGTACCAACAGAAAAGTACAAAGATCTTTTATAGCCAAGATACACCCCCCTCAACTTACATGACGAATCACAGGATCTTAGGAACAGTTCACAAAGGTTAAGAGTTGTATGAAAGATAGCAGTTACTGTCTGCTATGTTTTATAGCTGTGTCAACAGTTCTCATTGTAAAGACCAGTGTCTGGCCCCCTCCTACTCCAAACTGGAACCCGTCTCACCCTGGTATGGTATAGCACAATAACATTACCTCATGTTATCTGGAATGCTCTTTAGGCTTTATTACCCAAAGACATCGTAAATCTCCTCTGTCAGTGCTATCTCATAGAGGCCCATCCTCATTGGAACACACACACACAATACTCTATTCTGTCGATTGTAACAACTATTATAATGTAATACAAGCACTGTAACGTAATCTTTATAACATAATCTTGCAATTTTCCACGACAGTAGTCATTCTAAAGTCATGTTAAACACTATTATTGCAAGTAGGGTTGCAAAGGGTCGGAAACCTTCGGGTAAATTTCAGACATTTTTCCAGGAATTTTCCTTGGGAAGTTAAGCCCGGGAATTTAGCTTAAATTCATCAACAAAGTTAGCTTATAACAGTGACCTTTGTTGTGGGATACACATATTATGTTTCAACTATCCCCAATTTGATGGAATTGAAACCCTCTGCATCACATGTGCAGTGCACTCTTCCATCACATGTACAGCCGATTCTCAAGATCTTGCACACTAATGAGATGCTATTGAGCCCACACTACTACACAGTCTGATCCAAGGACCACATGCTTACTGGTACGTTTTGATTACAATGCCGGGGGGTGGGGGTGAATATATTTTATGACACATTCTTTTTTGTTAACTAGTAAATAGTAGCCTACAGCAAAGTTTGTTTAAGTCATTTCTAACTTGTTAACAATTTCTGCTAGTTAGTTTTTGGTACCATGTGGGTTTTAGCTTGCTTGAGCCTGCTAACTGAGTGTTAATTCACCTGTTTCCATACATGTTTAATTTTAAAACATTTATCTTACAAAGAAGTTGTTTTAATCTAACTGCTTAAATATTTATCTGTACATGGAATATCATTTGTTTTTATTTTTACTTATTTTTTTATACTCTTTACAGGAAAATGCCACAGGCACTATCTGATGTGTGGAGACATTTCACTGCAGCTAATGTAGAAGTAAAAGCTGTGTACATTTGCGAATACTGTGCCAAATCAAATGTGAAGAATGCAACAAAGATGCAGAATCATCTGGCCAAATGCATATAGTTCACTCAGCGCTCACAGAAAGTAACCTCTGACAAAAGTCCCTCTACTTCTATTTGAGGTGAAAATGATGACTCAAGACACCTTATCGATAGCAACAGCTCATGGTCCTCCTGGAATCAGAAGTTTTTTTTTACTCAATGTAGGAACGTAGTCAGAGAAATTCTGATGAATGTCTTGCTCGAGCTGTGTATACACCCCTCCAACCAGACATGCTTTATCTACTCATTTGCTGGATGCAGAGTTCAACAGAGTTCAAATGAAGGTCAAGCAAATCATAGAGAAAGCAGACTGTATTGCAATCATCTCTGATGGGTGGTCGAATGTTCGTGGGCAAAGAATAATTAACTACATCATCTCCACCCTTCAGCCAGTATTCTACAAGAGCACAGACACAAGGGACAACAGACACACCGGTCTCTACATTTCAGATGAGCTGAAGGCAGTCATCAATGACCTTGGACCACAGAAGGTATTTTCACTGGTGACAGACAATGCTGCGAACATGACGGCTGCTTGGTCTAAAGTGGAGGAGTCCCACCCTCACATCACACCCATTGGCTGTGCTGCTCATGCATTGAACCTGCTCCTCAAGGACATCATGGCACTGAAAACAATGGATACACTCTACAAGAGAGCCAAGGAAATGATTAGGTATGTGAAGGGCCATCAAGTTATATCAGCAATCTACCACACCAAGCAAAGTGAGAAGAATAAGAGCACCACATTGAAGCTGCCCAGCAACACCCATTGGGGTGGTGTTGTCATCATGTTTGAAAGTCTCCTGGAGGGGAAGGAGTCTCTCCAAGAAATGGCCATATCACAGTCTGCCGATATGGACAGCCCCATCAAGAGGATCCTCCTGGTTGATGTATTTTGGGAGAGAGTGGTAAGCAGCCTGAAACTCCTGAAACTTATAGCAGTAGCCATTGCACGGATTGGGGGAGACAATGCCATCCTGTCTGATGTTCAGACTCTGTTTTCAGATGTAAGAGAAGAAATCCGTACAGCCCTTCCCACTTCACTGTTGCTCCAAGCAGAGGAAATTGCGGTTCTGAAATGTATCAAAAAGCGTGAAGACTTTTGCCTGAAGCCCATCCACGCCGCAGCGTACGTACATGTTGGACCCCAAGTATGCTGGCATAAGCATCCTGTCTGGTGCAGAGATCAACAAGGCCTTTGGGGTCATCCCTACCGTTTCTCGCCACCTTGGCCTGGATGAGGGTAAGATTCTTGGCGGTCTGGCGAAGTACACTTCCAAACAAGGGCTTTGGGATGGAGATGCAATATGGAAGTCTTGCCAATATATCTCATCAGCCACCTGGTGGAAGGGACTTTGTGGATCTGAGGCTCTTTCCCCTGTTGCCTCCATCTCTCTCCAAATCCCACCAACATCAGCCGCCTCAGAGCGCAACTGGTCCTTGTAAATTGTTTTTTAAATTTCTTTTGGAAGGACTTAATCATTTGCATTTATGTCTAATTATGATAAGGTTTATGTTTCTGTCTCCATATGATGTGGTAAATATATCCAATGCAAAAAAACATCTATATTTAAATTATATTAATATTAATTTGCATATATTTCAGTTAATTCACATATATTCCCGTTAATTGCCCACGGAAAGTTTCCACCTCCTGAATATTCCCCAAAATGAGCAACCCAAATTGCAAGCTACAGCTAAAGTCGGAAGTTTACATACACTTAGGTTGGAGTCATTAAAACTCGTTTTTCAACCACTCCACAAATTTCATGTTAACAAACTATAGTTTTGGCAAGTCAGTTAGGACATCTACTTTGTTCATGACACGAGTAATTTTTCCAACAATTGTTTACAGACAGATTATTTCACTTGTAATTCAATGTATCACAATTCCAGTGGGTCAGAAGTTTACATGCACTAAGTTGACTGTGCCTTTAAACAGCTTGGAAAATTCCAGAAAATAATGTCAATGCTTTAGAAGCTTCTGATAGGCTAACTGACATCATTTGAGTTAATTGGAGGTGTACCTGTGGATTTATTTATTTAAGGCCTACCTTCAAACTCTGTGCCTCTGCTTGACATCATGGGAAAATCAAAAGAAATCAGCCAAGACCTCAGAAAAATAATGTAGACCTCCACGTGTCTGGTTCATCCTTGGGAGCAATTTCCAAATGCCTGACGGTATCACGTTCATCTGTACAAACAATAGTATGCAAGTATAAACACCATGGGACCACGCAGCCGTCATACCACTCAGGAGGAGACGTGTTCTATCTCCTAGAGATGAACATATTTGGTGCGAAAAGTGCAAATCAGTCCCAGAACAACAGCAAAGGACCTTGACTTTTTCCACATTATGTTATTCTAAATTGTATTAAATCGTTTTTTTCCCTCATCAATCTACACACAATACCCCATAATGACAAAAACAGGTTTTTAGAAATGAAAAACTGAAATATGACATTTACGTAAGTATTCAGATTAGACCATTTATAGTCAGTACTTTGTTGAAGCACCTTTGTCAGCGATTACAGCCTCGAGTCTTCTTGAGTATGACGCTACAAGCTGGGCACACATGTATTTGAGAGTTTCTCCCTTTCTTCTCTGTAGATCCTCTCGAGCTCTGTCAGGTTGGATGGGGAGCGTCGCTGTATAACTTTCTTTAGTTCTCTCCAAAGATGTTTGATCGGGTTCAAGTCTGGGCTCTGGCTTGGCCACTCAAGGACATTCAGAGACTTGTCCCAAAGCCACTCCTGCTTTGTCTTGGCTGTGTGCTTAGTGTCATTGTCCTGTTGGAAGGTGAACCTTTGCCCCAGTCTGAGGTCCTGAGTGCTCTGGGGCAGTTTTTCAAACCACATGCTGTTGTCATTTGCATATTCCAGTGAAAGTATGTCAACAGAGATGTCACGGGTATGTGCGTCCGCAAACAGCTGTGTGTGTGTTAGTGCTGAGCGATTATCCGAAATATCAGTTGTTTTTACAGTACCACTTTGAACACCTACTCATTCAAGGGGTTTTCTTAATTTTGTATTATTTTCTAAATTGTAGAATAATAGTGAAGACATCAATACTATGAAGTAACACATATGGAATCATGTAGTAACCAAAAAAGTGTTACACAAATCAAAACATATTTTAAATGTGAGATTCTTCAAAATAGCCACCGTTTGCATTGATGACAGCTTTGCACACTCTTGGCATTCTCTCAACCAACTTCATGAGGAATGATTTTCCAACAGTCTTGAAGGAGTTCCCACATATGCTGAGCACTTGTTGGCTGCTTTTCCTTCACTCTGCGGTCCAACTCACCCCAAACTATCTCAATTGGGAAGCATAGAATCTACTAGAATGTCATTGTAGTAGCATTAAGTAGCATTAAGATTTCCCTTCACTGGAACTAAAGGGCCTAGCCTAAACCATGAAAAACAGCATTAGGCAATTATTCCTCCACCACCAAACTTAACAGTTAGCACTATGCATTGGGGCAGGTAGCGTTCTCCTGGCATCCGTCAAACTTAGTTTCTGCCAGATGGTGAAGCGGGATTCATCATTCCAGAGAACACGATTCCACTACTCCAGAGTCCAATGGCGGCGAACTTTACACTACTCCAGCCATTACGTGCTTCAGCACTCGGCGGTCCCATTTTGTGAGCTTGTGTGGCCTACCATTTGGTGGCTGATCCGTTGTTGCTCCTACATGTTTCCACTTTACAATAACAGCACTTAGATGACCCCGGCAGCTTTAGCAGGGCAGAAATTTTAAAAACTGACTAGTAGGAATGGTGGCATCCTATGACGGTGCCACGTTGAAAGTCATAGAGCTCTACAATACGGGCCATTCTACTGCCAATGTTTCCCTATGGAGATTGTATGGCTGTATGCTTGGTTTTATACATCTGTCAGCAATGGGTTTGACTGAAATAGCCAAATCCACAAATTTTAAGGGGTGTCCACATACCTTTGTGTATATATAGTCCATCTCTACCTGAAAATCCATTATCTAATTGATTGACTGTTGGCATTCAGCAGTCATAAAAGTATACCTTATTTACTTTGAAGAACTACTGAAATTGTGAATTTGTCAGACAGCATAGGCAGCAGCTCTAAAAAGATGAGATGATTACTTGGAATTAAATAATGAAGTCATCAAATATAACAAAATGATATCAAGTTAAAAAATAATAAAAATAGCTGACACTATTCAATATTGTTTCAGATAGAACCTTAGAACTCTACGTTATTAAGTTATTTTTGTGAAACCATTAAAGCCACAATATGTAACTTCTTGGGCGACCCAATCAAATTCACATCGAAAGTTGAGTTATAGATATTTTATTCTCATCAAAAGCAAGTCTAAGAGGGGTAGATCAAATCAAATAGGATTTGCCACATGCGCCAAATACCACAGGTGTAGACATTACAGTGAAATGTTAACTTACCAGCCCTTAACCAACAATGCTTTAAGAAGTTTAAGAAAGTGTTAAGTAATTAAAAAATAAATAAAACTAACAAATAAATATATACAGGGGGTGCTGGTACAGAGTCAATGTGCGGGGGCACTGGTTAGTCGAGGTAATTGAGGTAATATGTACATGTAGGTAGAGTTATTAAAGTGTCTATGCATAGTTAATAAACAGATAGTAGTAGCAGCAGTGGAAAAGGGGGGGGGGGGTAATGCAAATAGTCTGGGTAGACCTTTGATTAGCTGTCTCATGGCTAGGGGGTAGAGGCTGTTAAGAAGCCTTTGGACCTAGACTTGGCGCTCCGGTACAGCTTGCCGTGCGGTAGCAGAGAGAACAGTCTATGACTAGGGTGGTTTCCTCCGACACCGCCTGGAATAGAGGTCCTGGATGGCAGGAAGCTTGGCTCCAGTGATGTACTGGGCCGTATGCACTACCCTCTGTAGTGCCTTGCGGTCGGAGGCCGAGCAGTTGCCATACCAGGCAGTGATGCAACCCACCAGGATGCTCTCGATGGTGTAGAACCTTTTGAGGATCTGTTGACCCATGCCAAATCTTTTCAGTATCCTGAGGGGTAATATGATTTGTCGTGCCCTCTTCACAACTGTCTTAGTGTGTTTAGACCATTCTAGTTTGTTGGTGATGTGGACACCAAGGAACTTGAAGCTCTCAACCTGCTCAACTACATCCCTGTCGATGAGAATGGGGGTTTGCTCAGTCCTCCTTTTCCTGTAGTCCACAATTGTCTCCATTGTCTTGATCATGTTGAGGGAGAGTTTGTTGTCCTGGCACTACACGGCCAGGTCTTTGACCTCCTCCCTATAGGCTGTCTCATCGTTGATGGTGATCAGGCCTTCCACTGTTTTGTCATCGGCATACTTGATGATGGTGTTGGAGTCATGCCTGGACATGCAGTCATGAGTGAACAGGAGGGGATATATACCTAGGTGTCTGGTTAGACTGTACAGTAGGGGACTGAGCATGCACCCCTGAGGGACCCTCGTGTTGAGGAGCAGCGTGGCGGATGTGTTGTTACCTGCTCTTACCACCTGGGTGCGGCCCGCCAGGAAGTCCAGGATCCAGTTGCAGAGGGAGGTGTTTAGTCCCAGGGTCCTTAGCTTAGTGATTAGCTTTGAGGGCACTATGGTGTTGAATGCTGAACTGTAGTCAAGGAATAGCATTCTCACATAGGTGTTGCTTTTGTCCAGGTGGGAAAGGGCAGTGTTCAGTTAAAGAGATTGTATCATTTGTGGATCTGTTGGGGCGGTATGCAAATTGGAGTGGGTCTAGGGTTTCTGGGATAATGTTGTTGATGTGAGCCATGACCAACCTTTCAAAGCACTTCATGGCTACAGACGTGAGTGCTACGGGTCAGTAGTCATTTAGGCAGGTTACCTTAGTGTTCCTAGGGTACAGGGACTATGGTGGTCTGCTTGCAACATGTTGCTATTAGACTCAGTCAGGGACAGGTTTAACATTTCAGTGAAGACACTTGCCATTTGGTCAGCACATGCTCGGAGTTCACGTCCTGGATATCCGTCTGGCCCTGTTTAAAGGTCTTACTCATATCGGCTACGGAGAGCGTGATCACACAGTTGTCCGGAACAGCTGATGCTCTCATGCATTTTTCAGTGTTACTTGCCTCGAAGCCAGCATAGAAGTAATTTAGCTGTTACTGGGCAGTTCGCGGCTATGCTTCCCTTTGTAGTCTGTAATAGTTTGCAAGCCCAGCCACGTCCAACGAGCGTCGGAACCGGTGTAGTACGTTCCAATCATAGTCCTGTATTGAAGCTTTGCCTGTTTGATGGTTCGTCAAAGGGCATAGCGGGATTTCTTATAAGCTTCCGGGTTAGAGTCCCGCTCCTTGGAAGCGGCAGCTCTAGCCATTAGCTCAGTGCGGATGTTGCCTGCAATCCATGGCTTCTGGTTGGGGTACGTACGGTCACTGTGGGGACGACGTAATTGATGCACTTATTGATGAAGCCAGTGACTCATCAATGCCATCGGAAGAATCCCCGGAACATATTCCAGTCTGTGCTAGCAAAAAATTCCTTTAGCTTAGCATCTGCTTCATCTGACCACTTTCTTATTGACCGAGTCACTGTGGCATGTCAAGAAGCTGTTTAAACAGCACGATCATTACACACGTGCACCTTGTGTTGGGACAATAAAAGGCCACTCTAAATGTGAAGACTTGTCATACCACTCAATGCCACAGATGTCTCAAGTTTTAACGGGAGGGTCTTGACCTGACTGCAGTTTGGCATTGTATCCGACTTCAGTGGACAAATGCTCACCTTTGATGGCCACATTGCACGCTGGAGAAGTGTGCTCTTCAGGCAAATGATTGTCACACCAGATACTGACTGGTTTTCTGATCCACACCCATACCTTTTTTTAAGGTATCTATGGCCAACAGATGCATATCAGTATTCCCAATCGACTGATTTCCTTATATGAACTGTAACTCAGTATAATCTATGAAATTGTTGCATGTTGCGTTTTATATTTTTGTTCTGTGTACATACTATATATCTTCTGTGAGTCATATCTGTTGCATTTGTTTAGGGAGATTATGTGAGATGGAGGGGAAACAGGGGTGTTGGTCTGTCCTGTTGTTAGCAGCATGTGGCTCTGCTCTGACTCCTGTGGGTAGTATGGTGCATGGTTTGAACACAAACACACACACATACGAACACATAAAAAATACCTACAGTAGTTATATTTCTCTCTCTCTCTCTATCTCTCTCTCTATCTCTCTATTTATCTATCAATAAATACTTTTTTTCCAGTTTGGAATGTAGGCAGAATTTATGAACTGCCTCAGTTGCTATGCAAATAGCTAGGTGTCCGGTCTGCTTCCCTCTCATTTCTCTTTCCCGCTCTCTGCCTCCTCCCCCATCTCTTTGTCCTTTATTTGTCTCTTGCTTACCTTTCTGTTTCTCTAGAAGTGTCTAGTTCAATTCAATTTTATTTAATGGCTTTTTTGGCATGGGAAACATTTGTTAACACTGCCAAAGCAAGTGAAGTGATACAGTGCAAAAGGTGGCGCTACAAAGTATTAACTTAAGGGGGCTGAATAATTTTGCACGCCCAATTTTTCAGTTTTTGATTTGTTAAAAAAGTTTGAAATATCCAATAAATGTCGTTCCACTTCATGATTGTGTCCCACTTGTTGTTGATTCTTCACAAAAAAATACAGTTTTATATCTTTATGTTTGAAGCCTGAAATGTGGCAAAAGGTCGCAAAGTTCAAGGGGGCCGAATACTTTCGCAAGGCACTGTAATAAACAAAAGTGAAATTAACAATAAAAATTAACAGTAAACATTACACTCACAGAAGTTCCAAAAGAATAAAGACATTTCAAATGTCATATTATGTCTATATACAGTGTTGTAACGATGTGCAAATAGTTAAATTTCAAAAGGGAAAATAAAAATGGATTGTATTTACAATGGTGTTTGTTCTTCACTGGTTGCCTTTTTCTTGTGGCAACAGGTCTCAAATCTTGCTGCTGGGATTGTCACACTGTGGTATTTATCAAAATTGGGTTTGTTTTTCGAATTCTTTGTGGATCTGTCTGATCTGAGGGAAATATGTGTCTCTAATATGGTCATATATTTGGCAGCTCAGTTTCAACCTCATTTTGTGGGCAGTGTTCACATAGCCTGTCTTATTTTGGTAGCCAGGTCTGCCTACGGCAGCCTCTCTCAATAACAAGTCTCTGTGTCTCTTTCCTTTCTTCCTATTTCTCTCTTAATCTCTTAATCTCTACCTCCACCCCCCCTCGTCATCCCTCGCGATCTCCCTCCCTCTCTTCCTCTCTACCTGCTCACCTGCCTATGTAGAAGAGAGGCAGGAACAGCCAAGAGGCAACAGGTTGCATAAGAGACGTGTTGATGTGTTTGTATATCAGTTGAACCAGTCACTGTCTGCTCTGTCTCCCTGGCATCCATACAGATCCTTCAGTTTTTCCTCTACCTTCCTGAATTTATATGCTTTGAACCCATTAACCTTTCTGATCTCCCCATCCCGGATCCGGGATCGTGAATACAGACTCAAGCTCATTACCATAACGCAACGTTAACTATTCATGAAAATCGCAAATTAAATGAAATAAATATGCTAGCTCTCAAGCTTAGCCTTTTGTTAACAACACTGTCATCTCAGATTTTCAAAATATGCTTCTCAACCATTGCAAAACAAGCATTTGTGTAACAGTATTGATGGCTAACGTAGCATTTAGCATTAGCATTCAGCTGGCAACATTTACACAAAAAAACAGAAAAGCATTCAAAAAAATCATTTACCTTTGAAGAACTTCTGATGTTTTCAATGAGGAGACTCTCAGATAGCAAATGTTCAGTTTTTCCTGAAAGATTATTTGTTTAGGACAAATCGCTCCGTTTTCTGCGTCACGTTTAGCTATGAAAAAACCCCTGTATCCAGGATTGTGTAAATCTATCAGCAAGCTCATTAGCATAACACAACGTTAACTATTTATGAAAATCGCAAATGAAATGAAATAAATATGCCATCTCTCAAGCTTAGCCTTTTGTAAACAACACTGTCATCTCAGATTTTCAAAATATGCTTCTCAACCATAGGAAAACAATCATTTGTGTAAAAGTAGCTAGCTAGAGTTAGCATTTCGCGTTAGCATTTAGCGTTAGCATTAGCGTTAGCATCCAGCACGCAACATTAACAAAAACATAAAAGCCTTCAAATAAAATCATTTACCTTTGAAGAACTTCTGATGTTTTCAATGAGGATACTCTCAGTTAGATAGCAGATGCTCAGTTTTTCCAAAAAGATTCCTTGTGTATTAGAAATAGCTCCGTTTTATACATCACATTTGGCTACCAAAAAAAATCCATAAATTCAGTCCTCAAAACGCAAACTTTTTTCCAAATGAACTCCATAATATCGACTGAAAACATGGCAAACGTTGTTTAGAATCAATCATCAAGGTGTTTTTCACATATCTCTTCATTGATACATCGTTCTTGGACACATGCTTTCTCCCCTGAATCAAATGGTAAAGTAGAAGCAGCTGGCAATTGCGCACCGAATTCGACGCAGGACACCAGGCGGACACTTGGAAAATGTAGTCTCTTATGGTCAATCTTCCAATGATATGCCTACAAATACGTCACAATGCTGCTAAGACCTTGGGCGAACGACAGAAAGTGTAGGCTCATTCGTTGCGCAATCACAGCCATGTAAGGAGAGAATGGAAAACAGAGCTTCAGAAATTCTGCTAATTCCTGGGTGATGCATCATCTTGGTTTCGCCTGTAGAATGAGTTCTGGGGCACTTACAGACAAAATCTTTGCAGATTCTGAAACTTCAGAGTGTTTTCTTTCCAAAACTGTCAAGAATATGCATAGTCGAGCATCTTTTCGTGACAAAATATCACGCTTAAAACGGGAACGTTTTTTATCCAAAAATGAAATAGCGCCCCTAGAGCTCTAACTGGTTAACATCAACCACCAGGGAGGGGACTGTCACGTTTTAGTCAAATACTACATGGAAAATCTTATTTACCATTGACAATTCTTTCTATTCAGCAGTTCAAAAAGAACAGTTTTGAAATGTGTATTTTTTGCTATTGAATTAAATGGTAGTTAAAATGACTAAATGGTGAGCCCATCATTATCTGATGTATTGTTGACTAAACAATGTTCTCATGCTATTTCACGGAAAACTGCGATTATACATGAATGACTCGGGTGAAAGATATGTGAAACCCAATGAATTCGCATTCAAAGGTTCTGAACATGAAATGAGTTTAAATCAGCCATCCACTCCAGACCGGAATTTGGAAATTGGATGTATGTGTGAATGTGCATGTGCGCGTGCGTGCGTACGTGGTGTAGTGTGATTGAGTTGAAGAGCTTATCTGATGTGATTACTGTCTGCTATGTCTTTCATATATTACCTGTGACACACACACAAATAGGAGGGTTATGGTGCCAGTTGTAATAAAGTCATAAATAGTTGGTTTCTCAAATGACTGCCTCGCCTGGTTCACCAACTACTCTCAGACAGAGTTTAGTGTGTCAAATCGGAGGGCCTGTTGTCCGGACCTCTGGAAGTCTATGGGGGTGCCACAGGGTTCAATTCTCGGGCCGACTCTTTTCTCTGTATACATCAATGATGCCGCTCTTGCTGCTGGTGATTCTCTGATCCACCTCTACGCAGACGACACCATTCTGTATACTTCTGTCCCTTCTTTGGACACTGTGTTAACTAACCTCCAGACGAGCTTCAATGCCATACAACTCTCCTTCCGTGGCCTCCAACTGCTCTTAAATGCAAGTAAAACTAAATGCATGCTTTTCAACCGATCACTGCCTGCATCTGCCCCCCGTCTAGCATCACTACTCTGGACGGTTCTGACTTAGAATATGTGGACAACTACAAATACCTAGGTGTCTGGTTAGACTGTAAACTCTCGTTCCAGACTCACATTAAGCATCTCCAATCCAAAATTAAATCTAGAATCAGCTTTCTGTTTCGCAACAAAGCATCCTTCACTCATGCTGCCAAACATACCCTCGTAAAACTGACTATCCTTGACTTTGGCGATATCATTTACAAAAAAGCCTCCACACTCTACTCAGCAAATTGGATGCAGTCTATCACAGTGCCATGCGTTTTGTTACCAAAGCCCCATATACTACCCACCACTACGACCTGTATGCTCTCGTTGGCTGGCTCTCATTGGCTGGCCCTCGCTTCATATTCTTCGCCAAACCCACTGGCTCCAGGTCATCTATAAGTCTTTGCTAGGTAAAGCCCAGCCTTATCTTAGCTCACTGGTCACCATAGCAGCACCCACCCGTAGCACGCGCTCCAGCAGGAATATTTCACTGGTCATCCCCAAAGCCATTTCCTCCTCTGGCCGCCTTTCCTTCCAGTTCTATGCTGCCAATGACTGGAACGAAATGCAAAAATCACTGAAGTTGGAGACCCATATCTCCCTCACTAACTTTAAGCATCAGCTGTCAGAGCAGCTTATAGATCATTGCACCGGGACATAGCCTATCTGTAAATAGCCCACCCAACTACCTCATCCCCATACTGTTATTTATTTTGTTGTGCCTTTGCACCCTAGTATCTTTACTTGCACATTCATCTTCTGCACATCTATCACACATCTATCACACATTACCTCCCTAATCTTACTTAATTTGCACACATTGTATATAGACTTTTCTATTGTGTTATTGGACGGTACGTTTGTTTATTCCATGTGTAACTCTGTGTTGTTGTTGATGTCGCTGTCGCTCGCACTGCTTTGCTCTATCTTGGTCTGGTCGCAGTTGTAAATGAGAACTTGTTCTCAACTGGCCTACCTGGTTAAATAAAGGTGACATTTATTTTTTAATTTTTTTAAGCATGAATTAGGTCATCTTATACCGTTTACTGGATTGACTGGTTCTACCTCAAGAGGCAGGAACTGGTATACACACATGGAACAGTGGCTTCTTGTAAACAAACCTGTCTCTATGCCACAGACAATGGCACTGTGCGTGCATGGATGCGTGTGTTCGTATGTGTCATTCAGTACCAGTAACCAAACAAGTGTTAAACAAACAACAAGTGTCAAAATATATGATATATTTGAGATTCCTCAAAGTAGCCATCCTTTGCCTTGTTGCACACTCTTGTCATTCTCTCAACCAGCTTCATGAGGTAGTCACCTGGAATGCATTTCACTGAAGGTCAATTAACTTATAACAAGGCACACATGTTAATTGAAATGCGTTCCAGGTGACTACCTCATGAAGCTGGTTGAGAGAATGCCGAGAGTGTGCAAAGCTGTAATCAAGGCAAAGGGTAGCTATTTGAAGAATCTCAAATATAAAATATGTTTTGATTTGTTTAACACTTTTTTGGTTACTGCGTGATTCCATATGCGTTTATTCATAGTTCTGATGTCTTCACTATTATTCTACAATGTAGAAAATAGTCAAATAAAGAAAAACCCTTGAATGAGTAGGTGTGTCCAAACTTTTGACTGGTGCTGTATATGCAGTGCTTAGGCAGGATTTTGTGTGTGCACAGGTTGAGCACTCTTGGCAGGGGAATTCTTACCAGAGGTGTTTGTGCATTGTAGCCAATGCAAACGCTAATCAATATTGTTCTAACCACTGTGATTATATGTGTGTTCTCTGTACAGGTCTATGCAGTGGGAGGGTATGACGGTCAGAGTCGTCTGAGCAGTGTGGAGTGCTATGACTCCTTCTCTAACCGCTGGACAGAGGTGGCTCCCATGAAGGAGGCGGTCAGTTCTCCGGCCGTGTCCAGCTGTGCTGGGAAGCTCTTTGTCATCGGGGGAGGGCCCGATGACAACACTTGCTCTGATAAGGTGGGTAGACCCATAGGGTACACCATACACATGGATAACTGGCTAAGATGCACCTTAAACTTTCGTAGATACACCACACACGTTAGATAATCATGGATAATATGAAAGGTTTGATACACACCATACCTTTTAGATATCAACCTAAATCCCAGTAATGAATGAATGTTGTTAACTTACCTTTACTGTCTTTATTTGTCATTCAAGAGAAAATTCTTTACACAGTTCATAACAGTTACGCTTATACAGTACATCAACAACCCTCTGTCTCCACCACCACTATCACCACCCCTCCCCTTGTGCATTCATAACAGTAAACAGGGAATCTGATTTTGGAATCAAGTACTTGTGAGATTTGCGCCTACGCTACACCTCGGTCCAATAACACTGTCTAATAACCCAGACTGACATTACAACACAAGGGTTGAATAAGGTGGAGGTTTATTCAGATCAAGTACAGCGAGTGATACCAGAGTCAGATGAGTCATACCATGTTTTCCATGTTAAAATAGGCAATATTTTAATGAGGTTTAATGAGACACCTTTTATAGTTCATCAGTTGTCATTGGAGGTGTTGTGACATCAGACAGAGAGCAATATCACCACACCTCCCCATAGTTGGAGGGAGGACGGAGGACTAGGGAATGGCCCTATAGCTGGATGGAGGACTAGGCAAGGTATATCACCATACCTCCCCATAGTTGGAGGGAGGACGGAGGACTAGGGAATGGCCCTATAGCTGGATGGAGGACTAGGCAAGGTATATCACCACACCTCCCCATAGTTGGAGAGAGGACGGGGTCTTGGGAATGGCCCTATAGCTGGAGGGAGGATGGAGGACGAGGCAAGGTACATCACCACACCTACCTATAGCTAGATGGAGGACTAGTGAAGGGCCAAGACTACAGTGGTGGTCATAATGGATCAAATCCAATCAAAATGTTTTGGTCACATACACATTGTTAGCAGAAATGCTTGTTATTCTAGTTCCGACAGTGCAGTAATATCTAACAAGTCATCTAAAAATTCCCCAACAACTAACTAATACACACAAATTTAAAGTGGTGAATGAGAATATGTACATGTAAGTATGTGGATGAGCGATGGCCAAGCAGCATAGGCAAAGTGCAATAGATGGTATAAAATACAGTATATACAGTTGAAGTCGGAAGTTTACATACACTAAGGTGGGAGTCATTAAAACTTGTTTTTCAACCACTCCACAAATTTCTTGTTAACAAACTATAGTTTTGGGAAGTCGGTTAGGACATCTACTTTGTGCATGACAGAATAAATGTTTTCAACAATTGTTTGCAGACAGATTATTTCACTTATAATTCACTGTATCACAATTCCAGTGGGTCAGAAGTTTACATAAACTAAGTTGACTGTGCCTTTAAACAGCTTGGAAAATTCCAGAAAATGTCATGGCTTTAGAAGTTTCTGATAGGCTAGTGACATCATTAGAGTCAATTGGAGGTGTACCTGTGGATATATTTCAAGGCCTACCTTCAAACTCTGTGCCTCTTTGCTTTACATCATGGGAAAATCAAAAGAAATCAGCCAAGACCTCAGAAAAATAATGTAGACCTCCACGTGTCTGGTTCATCCTTGGGAGCAATTTCATCCTTGGGAGCAATGTTTCCTCATTGGGAGAAATTTCCAAATTTCTGATGGTACCACGTTCATCTGTACAAACAATAGTATGCAAGTATAAACACCATGGGACCACGCAGCCGTCATACCGCTCAGGAAGGAGACGTGTTCGGTCTCCTAGAGATGAACGTATTTGATGCGAAAAGTTTAAATCAATCCCAGAACAACAGCAAAGGACCTTGTGAAGATGCTGGAGGAAACAGGTACAAAAGTATCTACATCCACAGTAAAAACGAGTCCTATATAGACATAAGCTGAAAGGCCACTCAGCAAGGAAGAAGCCACTGCTCCAAAACCGCCATAAAAAAAGCCAGACTACGGTTTGCCACTGCACATAGGGACAACGATCATACTTTTTGGAGAAATGTCCTCTGGTCTGATGAAACAAAAATAGAACTGTTTGGCCATAATGACCATCGTTATGTTTGGGGTAGGCTTGCCAGCCGAAGAACACCATCCCAACCATAAAGCACGGGGGTGGCAGCATCATGTTGTGAGGGTGCTTTGCTGCAGGAGGGCCTGGTGCTCTTCACAAATAGATGGCTTCATGAGGTAGGAAAATGGCAAATTTTGTGGATATATTGAAGCAACATCTCAAGACATCAGTCAGGAAGTTAAAGCTTGTGGTGGCAAATGGGTCTTCCAAATGGACAATGACCCAAAGCATACTTCCAAAGTTGTGGAAAAATGGATTATGGACAACAAAGTCAAGCTATTGGAATGGCCACCACAAAGCCCTGACCTCAATCCCATAGAACATTTGTGGGCAGAACTGGAAGAGCGTGTGCGAGCAAGTAGGCCTACAAACCTGACTCCGTTACACCAGCTCTGTCAGGAGGAATGGGCCAAAATTCACCCAACGTATTGTGGGAAGCTTGTGGAAGGCTACCCAAAATGTTTGACCCAAGTTAAACAATTTAAAGGCAATGCTACCAAATACTAATTGAGTGTATGTAAACTTCTGACCCACTTGGAATGTGATGAAAAAAATAAAAACTGAAATAAATCATTCTCTCTACAATTATTCTGACATTTCACATTCTTAATATAAAGTGGTGATCCTAACTGACTTAAAACAGGGAATTTTTACTAGGATTAAATGTCCGGAATTGTGAAATACTGAGTTTAAATGTATTTGGCTTAGGTGTATGTAAGCTTCCGACTTCAACTGTACATTTGATATGGGTAATGTAAGATATGTAAACATTATTAAAGTGGAATCATTTAAATTGGAATTGTTTAAAGTGACTAGTGATCCATTTATTAAAGTGTCCAAGGATTGGGTCTCAATGTAGGCAGCAGCCTGTCTGAGTTAGTGATTGCTGTTAAGCAGTCTGGTGGCCTTGAAATAGAAGCTGTTTTTCAGTCTCTCGGTCCCAGCTTTGATGCACCTGTACTGACCTCGCCTTCTGGATGATAGCGGTGTGAACAGGCAGTGGCTCGGGTGGTTGTTGTCCTTGATGATCTTTTTGGCCTTCCTGTGACATCGGGTGGTGTAGGTGTCATGGAGGGCAGGTAGTTTGCCCCCGGTGATGCGTTGTGCAGACCTCTGGAGACCCTCTGGAGAGCCTTGCAGTTGAGAGCGGTGCAGTTGCCGTACCAGGCTGTGATTCAGCCCGACAGGATGCTCTCGATTGTGCATCTGTAGAAGTTTGTCAGGGTTTTGGGTGACAAGTCACATTTCTTCAGCCTCCTTAGGTTGAAGAGGCGCTGTTGAGCCTTCTTCACCACACTGTCTGTGTGGGTGGACCATTTCAATTTGTCTGTGATGTGTACACCCAGGAACTTAAAACTTTCCACCTTCTCCACTGCTGTCTCTTCCATGTGGATAGTGGAGTGCTTCCTCTGCTGTTTCCTGAAGTCCCCGATCATCTCCTTTGTTTTGACGATGTTTAGTGAGCACAGAATACAGTGAAGTTAAACAATATTAGTGATATTATGTCTTGAATATTCCCCATTTTAGCCTATACTATTAGAAATGTGTGGGGCGTTATTTAAAGGAGAAGCTTTAAGTTTGAGGACACACAAAGACTGAAAGTATTGGTGGCAGGCATTTGCCAGAGGATAAAGATATGAGTGAAATTAGAGCCTTAGAAGTTAGTCAATACAGAATAGTATGGTTTGAGAGACTGTTAAATTAGACAGTAGTCTTGAACATACACTTTTACTGTATATCAAATTTACAGAGAGCAGACAGGGCTTTCCACAGACATGCAGGATGCTGTGTTTATCTACTGTAAGGAACACCCCCTATGGAGACTGCAGACAGCCTTTGTTGGTTAGGTGGCTGGAGCCCGGATGTAAACTGAACTCAAAATCTAGGACAATCATATCTCCTGGAATTAGATTGGCAGTAGGGTTTCTCTATTCTCTTCTTTGAACAACTGGTGGTGTCTGATACATGCACACAGACAACAACGGCTGCAGTGTCTCTGTCTCTGAAGCGGTCTCAGGTAGCACAGGGATCACACTTGGGCTGGGTTCTAATTGTTGAATAGCTTTATATCTCATTATCCTGTGTATTCCCAGAAAACATGTCCACATTGGCACAATGTTGGCCCATGTAGGCTGCCAATATTGGGCCAATGCGCCTATGTTCATCCACTCCACATTGGCATTAAGTGTGGCCCAGTGTTGGCGGCCCATATTAGGCGAAGACAGCCCTCACTTTGCCTGAACAAAGCTTTTCCCAGCAAACATACCCACATTGGCTCAATGCGGACTAAAATATTGGCCCCATGTAGGCTGCCCACATTGGGCCGATGCTTTTTTTCTATTTAATATGAATGTATTTATTTATATAATTTATTCATTGCAATTTAGTTCAATGCATAAATTGCATAGTTTTCAAGCCTTAAAGTTATACAAGGAACATGATACATTGTATCAGAAATGCAACCAAGTTGTTACTATCCTACATATATTTTTACAAAAGTGTATTTGGGTGATATTTATCATATACAGTATATTCGGAAAGTATTCAGACTCCTTGACTCAAAAACATCCCCACAGCATAATGCTGCCACCCCCATGCTTCACCGTAGGGATGGTGCCAGGTTTCCTCCAGACATGATGCTTGGCACTCAGGCCAAAGAATTCAAACTTGTTTTTTTTCAGACCAGAGGATCTTGTTTCTCATGGTCTGAGAGTCCTTTAGGTGCCTTTTGGCAAACTCTAAGCGGGCTGTCATGTACCTTTTACTGAGGAGTGGCTTCCATCTGGCCACTCTACCATGAAGGCATTTGGTGGAGTGCTGCAGAGGTGGTTGCCCTTCTGGAAGCTTCTCCCATCTGGAGCTCTGTCAGAGTGACCATTGGGATCTTGGTCACCTCTCTGACCAATCTCCCCCCCCCCCCCCCCAAGAGTCTTGGTGGTTCCAAACTTCTTCTTGATGGAGGCCACTGTTTCTTGAGGACCTTCAATGCTGCAGAATTTGTTGGTACCCTTCCACAGATCTGTGCCTCGACACTATCCTCTATGGACAATTCCTTCAACCTCATGGCTTGGTTTTTGCTCTGACATCCACAGTCAACTGTGGGACCTTTATATAGACTGGTGTGTGTCTTTCCAAATCATGTCCAATCAATTGAATTTACCACAGGTGGACTCCAATCAAGTTGTAGAAACATCTCGAAATTGAGCTCAGGTGCATCCTGTTTCCATTGATCATCCTTATCAATGGAAACAGGATGCACCTGAGCTCAATTTCGAGTCTCATAGGAAAGGGTCTGAATACTTACAGTACCAGTCAAATGTTTGGACACACCTACTCATTCAAAGGTTTTTCTTTATTTTTTTACTATTTTCTACATTGTAGAATAATATTGAAGACATCAGAACTATGAAATAACATGTGGAATCTTGTAATAACCAGGTAGTCACCTGGAATGCATTTCAATTAACAGATGTGTCTTGTTAAAATTGTTCGAAGTTATTTTGTGGAATTTCTTTCCTTATTGCGTTTGAGCCAGTCAGTTGTGTTGTGACAAGGTAGAGGTGGTATACAGAAGATAGCCCTATTTGGTAAAAGACCAAGTCCATATTATGGCAAGAACAGCTCAAATTAGCAAAGAGAAACGACAATCCATCATTACTTTAAAACATGGTCAGTCATTCTAGAAAAGTTTAAGAACTTTGAAAGTTTCCTCAACTGCAGTCGCAAAAACCATCAAGCGCTATGGATGAAACTGGCTCTCATGAGGACCGCTGCAGGAACTGAAGACCCAGAGTTATCTCTACTGCAGAGGATAAGTTCATTTAGAGTTATTGTACCAGCCTCAGAAATTGCAGCCCAAATAAATGCTTCACAGAGTTCAAGTAACAGACACATCTCAACATCAACTGTTCAGAGGAAACTGCGTGAATCAGGCCTTCATGATCGAATTGCTGCAAAGACACCACTCCTAAAGGACACAAATAATAAGAAGAAACTTGCTTGGGCCAAGAAACACAAGCAATGGACATTAGACCGGTGGAAATCTGTCCTTTGGTCTGATGAGTCCAAATTTGCGATTTTTGGTTTAAACCGCCTTGTCTTTGTGAGACGCAGAGTAGGTAAAGGGATGATCTCCACATGTGTGGTTCCCACCGGGAAGCATGGAGGAGGTGGTGTGATGGTGCTTATCTGGTGACCCTGTCGGTGTGTCCAAACTTTTGACTGGTACTGTATGTAAGTAAGGTATTTCTGTTTTTGTTCTTTAATACATTTGCAAAAATGTCTAAAAACCTGTTTTCACTTTGTCATTATGGGATATTGTGTGTAGATTGCTGAGGATTTTTTTAATTAATCCGTTTTAGAATAAAGCTCTAACATAACAAAATGTGGAAAAAGTAAAATGGTGTGAATACTTTCCGAAGGCACTGTACACTGTGTACATCACGTGACCCGTAATAAGACTCTCCAGTTAATGTGATGAAAGTCACATCTATGTGTGATGACCTGAGGGGGTGGGCTGGGTACAATAGATCATCTCTGAGAGGATAAAAGATGTCCTTGAATACAGTGTCACAGAGATCATGCATCCATATACAGTAGATGGCATCAATGTTCTCCTCGTCTGACAAGTTTTTTGATAGATACCAAACATGGCTGCAGTAGTATTACATATTCCAATAGTCAGTCCGCTGGGTACTGTAACAGAAATACATTTTGGCCCCTCTGCAGGGGCAGGGTTGACTAGCCCCTACAAGTATTTTGTTGGGCCATTTGAGATGGGGCCAGAGGTGACAGAGAGCACATATTTCAGGGCTGAGCCTACAAAGAAAAACTGTTGAATTTGTCATATGTCAAATGCACTTATTTAAGTATATTTAAAGACTTCATCATTGGTAGTGTACAAGATAAAAAATTGACATCACACAAGACTTGAACTGGAATGACTTCTAGCTGGGCTTGGTGTGGGCTAGCCTGTGCTGGGCTTGCTGTGGGCCAGTCTCTGTTGGGCTTGGTGTGGGCTAGTTCCTGTTGGGCTTGGTATGGGCTGGCCTGTTTTGCTATGGTGTGCGCTTGCCTGTGTTGGGCAGGGGAGGCCTAGCTTGTGCCCACCTTTCCAATCTGAATACCCACATGGGGCCAATGGGGTCATGTTTTCTGAGGCCCTTCCTATTCCCCTATGTGTCATTTTCTAGTTTTCTTTGTCTCCTTGCCTATTTTACCGTCACCTCTTTACCTCTCTGTCTCTATGGAGGTCCGTGTAGGAGCGTAGGAGCCAAGTGTTTTAGCACCTGCTCAGTTTGTGACCATGAGAGATGAAGGTCAGAGAACAACTCATTAGAGAGCTGGCCGGACAGACAAATGAAGAACCCCAAGCCCAGGGGATCCCACCCCCTCTGAGCACCCTCCCTGTCAGCCCCCCTGATAGCCCTCCTGACAATGCCCCCACACCCACTGAAGACATACACAAGTCACAGATTGTACTCCTTTTGTACTCAAACAGCAAATATATACTAGAAAATTAGCTTTTTCCCAAACACACTGTCACTAAACTCTGGTGTCCAAACACCCAGCACACCCTAGACCTTCTGTGTGGGGACAACCTAGGGTCACTCAGCCACATAATAATACACACAGGCACAAATGACCTGAGAGCATAGCAGGAAAGGGTGGCCACAGCACTCAAGGGAGTGATTGAAAAAGCTTATTCTACGTTCCCCCATGGACAAGTGGTTATCTCCACTCTGCTACCACGAAAAAACTTCCACCCTGATACCATACAGCAGGTAACCACAAGTATTTCCTGTGACTGTGCCAAATGTTTACCTGGCCCACCATTCCACCCTGGACTAGAACAGCCTTTATGACCAGGTCCACCTATACAAGGCAGCAGTGCTCACCATTCCACCCTGGACTAGAACAGCCTTTATGACCAGGTCCACCTCTACAAGGCAGCAGTGCTCACCACTCCACCCTGGACTAGAACAGCCTTTATGACCAGGTCCACCTCTACAAGGCAGCAGTGCTCACCACTCCACCCTGGACTAAAACAGCCTTTATGACCAGGTCCACCTCTACAAGGCAGCAGTGCTCACCACTCCACCCTGGACTAAAACAGCCTTTATGACCAGGTCCACCTCTACAAGGCAGCAGTGCTCACCACTCCACCAAGACGGTTGTTGACCGTTCTTGATATACATGAAAAAGGGAAAGGAGAGCCGCACACTCTAGGAGCTCAGATGCAATAATTGAATAACCAACGTTTCGACAGACAAGCTGTCTTCATCAGGGTATAATGACCATTCTTGATTAAAAACCCAGCAGCGACACACTCAAAGCAGTGCGCATGGCACCTATTACCATACCCCGTTCAAAGGCACCTATTACCATACCCCGTTCAAAGGCACCTATTACCATACCCCGTTCAAAGGCACCTATTACCATACCCCGTTCAAAGGCACCTATTACCATACCCCGTTCAAAGGCACCTATTACCATACCACGTTCAAAGGCACCTATTACCATACCCCGTTCAAAGGCACCTACTACCATACCCCGTTCAAAGGCACCTATTACCATACCCCGTTCAAAGGCACTTATTACCATACCCCGTTCAAAGGCACCTATTACCATACCCCGTTCAAAGGCACCTATTACCATACCCCGTTCAAAGGCACCTATTACCATACCCCGTTCAAAGGCACCTATTACCATACCCCGTTCAAAGGCACCTATTACCATACCCCGTTCAAAGGCACCTACTACCATACCCCGTTCAAAGGCACCTACTACCATACCCCATTCAAAGGCACCTATTACCATACCCCGTTCAAAGGCACCTACTACCATACCCCGTTCAAAGGCACCTACTACCATACCCCGTTCAAAGGCACCTATTACCATACCCCGTTCAAAGGCACCTATTACCATACCCCGTTCAAAGGCACCTATTACCATACCCTGTTCAAAGGCACCTATTACCATACCCCGTTCAAAGGCACTTTTGTCTTGCCCATTCACCCTCTGAATGGCACACATACACAATCCATGTCTCAATTGTCTCAAGGCTTAAAAATCCTTCTTTAACCTGTCTTCTCCCCTTCATCTACACTGATTGAAGTGGATAAAACAGGTGACATCAATAAGGGATCACCTGGTCAGTCTATGTCAGGGAAAGAGCAGTGTATAAATCTGTTTCTTAGTGTTTCACCAAGACAATAAATGTTGTACTTCATAAGGTTTTCAGGCATTATGTTCTGAGTCCAATTATCCTTTCAAAGCTATGTTTCATACCACACTTTTTCAAACCAAAAATAATCAATCAATCATTAATCACTCAATCCATGTGATCTCTCTAGGTCCAGTGCTATGATCCAGAGGCAGACACCTGGGCGCTAAGGGCAAGCATCCCCATCGCTAAGCGCTGCATCACGGCGGTCTCCCTGAACAACCTGATCTATGTGTCAGGTGGTCTAACCAAGTCTATCTTCTGCTACGACCCTGCGGAGGACTACTGGATGCACGTGGTGCACACCTTCAGCAAACAGGTAAGGATTTCATTTATGGCACAGAGACACTGGAAATTCTGTTTCATTTCGACTTCAGAGCTGCTATGAGGTTTTGCACGTAACAATGGTCTATGAAAACAAATACAATGTTGACCTTACATCATAACTGGAGCTTTTTGATTTCACAAAAATAAGTTGTTTTTGTTTTGTCAAGCCCCCGATAAGTCAACCGTGGTGAGGCATATTTCCCTGACTCTCTCGCTCTCTCTTGCTCTCTCTGTCTCTTGCTCTCTCCTTTCCCTCCCTCTCGCTCACTCTCTCTCCTTTCCCTATCTCTCTCTCTCTCTGTCTCTCTCCAGGAGAGCTGTGGAATGTCGGTGTGTAATGGGAAGATCTTCATCCTGGGTGGGCGGGGTGAGAACGGCGATGCCTCTGACTCCATCCTGTGTTACGACCCGGCAACGGGCATCATCACCGGCGTGGCGGCCATGCCTCGCCCCATCTCTTACCACGGCTGTGTCACCATCCATCGTTACAACGAGAAGTTCCACCACCGGCCCTGACCCCACAAACACACAAACACACAGGCTTGTACATAAACATGCTTTAAAATACATTCACTCACACAAAACGATTCTTCAGACACGCGCTCTCTAAAAAGGATGCAAATAGACATGCACACACTCTCAACCCTTTTTTTTCCTCTCAAGAAGCAACTAATTTAGAAATTCAGACCACAGCCCCAGTTTCAGTTTCACTTGTTTCCTTATTGTCCCATGAAGCAACACTCTGGTGCTGGTATTGTGGTATTCCTGCTATGCTACTCCAGATCCATCTATGCCTGCCAGTTGACTTTGTTAAGGTGGTTGTTCAATGTAAAACCAAACCATAGACTGGCTGGTATGCCTCCAGACACCACTATGTCTGTGTTTAGATAGAGCCTTCATGGAGCCCGTGGCAGGATCAGATCAGAGCAGGCAGACATGCGCCAGGGTTGTGGAGGTCATGACATTTTGTCGGCCGGTGATTTTCAAGCAAATAACTGCCGGTGTCACGGTAATTAACCGTTAATTAACATAAACACATTTAGCATCTCCTGGCTTCCACTTACAGCCTACAAGCCACTGATGCAGATCTTTGGAATATATACACATTTTAAAAGTCTTAATAAATCCATTTAATATGGCCTACACCTTCACAATTAATCCATAATTTATTTTAGACAGGTCTAAAGAAACATGATATGAAGAGGGACCGCAAATGTGATTATGATTGTAATGCTTTATTATCTTCCCCAAACTTGGAACTCACAAGCCGCCTATGTATGTCAGTTATTCTCCACACCGGTTGTAAAGGGGATTCATGTGCTTAATTCTAAGAAGTTATTTGACCACTTGAGTTGTAATTCTAACCTTATCAAAACATATAGGCCTATGGGCTAGGCTACATTAGGTGTGCGACTATGATTTGAAAAATTCACCAAAAAACGGCATGCACTGTTTCTTGTCTTACTGGACACACTGGGCATCATTCACAAGTGATAATACACCATTCACAAGTGATAATATTGTTCTCAGACTATTCTTAATTTGTTATCAGACTATTCTTAATTTTTGTCTTTACTGTACATATACTAAATAATATATGTGTGAAATTAGTTTTGATTTTGAATGAACCATTATCATACACTTGTCTCAGAACAGGGGCAGGGGAAAAAAGATGTAATCTATGCACTTAAATAGCGAATGGAGGACTCTTTTCCCCTGGTTAATTTTCATGCCTGCCAGGTATGCTGTACTCCTGTTGTAAAGATAAGCATTGTGCTTAATAATAGGAAGGTTGAGAAATAAATATAGTAGGCCTAGTCTATAGAAAACTGATGGGAGCCTCCTCTTTTTAGTAGAAGCCATCACTCTGTTTTCTCACACAATTGCATAGCCTATAGAAATGTTGCGCAACGTGAGCTCATGGTCTCTCATGAAGTGTTTGATTTGATTTTCCGATCACATTTGCATTGATGTCAGAGTGATTATAGGGACAATAGAGTGCTGAGTACCAGGCAGTTAGCAAGTTTGGTAGGCTACTAATGACCACCAGCAGCATCAGAGCGCACGCAGTTTTGGAGAAGCCTAGTTACCGTGACTAAACAGTCACGTGGAATTTGACTGTGGTCATGACTTGTGAACGGCGGTACAGCGGTAATATGGTCACTGTAACAGCCCTAGACATGCCTAGCAGCAGTGTGTAGGCCACATGCATTCTTGTGCCAGTAGCAGCTCCTTGTCTCCTCTTCCTAAGAACCAGAGATAGTCTCTATCTGCACATCAAAGAGCACAATCTTTGATGGACAGATAGGGAGTCATGATAGTGGATGAAACAAAGTGTTGCTTTTAGAGATTATCTCCTTAACCTTCAGGTGTTCAGGTGGACAAGTACTGACAGATAGTGAATTGTGATAGTGAACAGGAAAGCTTTGATTCAGACTTGAGAGAAATTCATAGGAATCTGCCACTGATTGACAAGGGGTGGTACAGTAATTCTTAGAACCCAGTTTTAAAAGGCAATATGCATTCCAACCATCTTAAAATGGCTTCCTCTTTCTTCGTAACCACTTGATAATATCATGGAAATTGGAACAGTATCATGGAATGTATCAAGCACCTGGATGCCAGAGGGTAGGAATGTGGTTCCATGACTTCAATTTTATATGTCGTTAAGCAGTGATTGTTTGGTATAAAACAAAACAAGCTGGCCTATGCTTATCCAAAAACAGAGGCCATGTCCAAATAGAACTAAACGTCTTATTTTCATTGTCGTGTTTTGTCTCATTGCCACTAATTTCAAATGACATTCATTTTAGGAAGCTACCTCCTGCTGTGGTCTGAACTCTGATTCCGCTGACTCCTATTTCCTTTTCCTGTTAGAGGTTCCCTTACTTACTCTTTCCATATCATCTCTTTCCTCTTCTCATATCCTACCTCTTATCACTGACACTCATCATAATTCCCTTGAATCTTTGCTATACACACACACACACACACACACACTGATTTTTTTGTTGTTGTTCAATTTATTAAATTATATTTGTATTTTTGACTGTTGGATATGTGTGCTGATGTTATACCTTGTGCTTGGTGGTGTGCTTGTTGCTACATAGAGTTTAGATAGTTGGTTTGGATGTTGGGTGTGTGGGTGATTTAGTCAATATCAGCAGGGCCGTTTTCTAGCATTTTGGGGGCCCAAAGCGAGATTTGGTTTGCAGAGAGCAAATGTTGCATTATTAAAGCTAATTTCATGCAGTTCTACACATTTTGCCATGGGTTGGGGGCCCAATAGCGGCCGCTTATGTCGCGTGTGCCTAGAAACAGCACTCGATATCAGATGCCTTAGTAGATGAAATCTCAAAGACTGTTATAAGTGAGTGGTATATTGGGTGATTTTTATTATATGTAAACCAGTTATAGCTTTATATCATAACAGTCTGTTTACTATTGTGCTGCTTACCCAGTGGCCTTGCCTCATATATGCAAATTCTATAGAACTCTGTGCCATACATAGACAATGGCACCTCTCACCTGTATACTCATACAATGTATAGCTCATGTACACAATGTAGCTCGGGGTAACCATGGAAACCTCCAGGTGTGTGGGCCGTTGGCTTTACCGAGCTGACACCTGTGTATTAACTCACAGGATATGATTGATTGGCAGGTGTGATGGTGGTAATTGTAAGTCTTGATTCTGGTCAGTAAAAGTCGCCTTTTACTTTTGGTGTCGTTAGAATAAGAGATTCATTGCTGTGAATTGATGTATTGCTGTGATACGGTGACGTTGAGGCCTTCTCTTTGCCACATTTTTATTCAAATGTTCTGTCATCCTTCTTTGCATATGGTTTGTGTCTTTTTGCTGTTTTTTTTTTGTATCCGAGAGCCCCAATTGTGCACTTTTACTATTATATCACAATGTAAATATGATTTTTTTAATTTCCTTTTATTACTGTATCAGTAAAAGCTATTTGCTTTCATGTGACGTATGTGAGTGGGGTGAATGGAGCCTGTCAGCGCCTCGTACTGGTCTGCCACAACTATAATATGTCAGATCAAGATCAACACAGGGAGAGAAAGAGGGGGGGGGGGGGGTAGAGGAACATGCACTACGTTATTGGGTCAAGGGTAAGGAACTGTTTTGTTTCTCAATTACGTTTTTACTAAATAAATCAAAGTGAAAGAAAATGTGAGGCATGTTAGCTTAATCTGTATTCCAGTGTTTTGTGTCATAGTTGAGCAAGAGAGACTTGTTGTTTCTTGTTTTGGTGGCGAATGCTGGGATTGTGTGTGTTGTTGATGAGTGATGCTTGTTTTTGACAGTCTGCCACAGGTAAGTTGTCTGCTCTATATTGGATGACTCTCAAGGGGAGAAGTGATTGAAGGATGTAAATGCAGAGTTAGGCATTTGGCCCAGATCAAATCCCTAAGGTGATGTTTTGAACTTGCTTTCATGGGAACCCTGGATTTGAGCTATGGATTTATGAATTTGTGTACAAGATGAGGGCTAGTTCCACCTAGAGAATGCAATCCTTTGTGCCTGGAATAAGACAATATTGGATTAAAATCTGTCTTTCTGATATTAAGGAAACAACATTAAATTAAAGTATGTATGATGTGATATTCAAATCTCTCTTTCGCCTTGGTTCTTCTGTTTCTTCTGAAAATTAGCGTGGACTGTCTGAGCTATAGTATGTCGGACTGTAATTGCTGGCTTGTGTAAATGAAGCATCAATAAAGTTATTCTCTATACTGAACGTGGTGTGCAGTTCTTATATGACATATTGCAATACAATACAGTGGGGCAAAAAAGTATTTAGTCAGCCACCAATTGTGCAAGTTCTCCCACTTAAAAATATGAGAGAGGCCTGTAATTTTCATCATAGGTACACTTCAACTATGACAGACAAAATGAGAAAAAAAATCCAGAAAATCACATTGTAGGATTTTTAATGAATTTATTTGCAAATTATGGTGGAAAATAAGTATTTGGTCACCTACAAACAAGCAAGATTTCTGGCTCTCACAGACCTGTAACTTCTTCTTTAAGAGGCTCCTCTGTCCTCCACTCGTTACCTGTATTAATGGCACCTGTTTGAACTTGTAATCAGTTTAAAAGACACCTGTCCACAACCTCAAACAGTCACACTCCAAACTCCACTATAGCCAAGACCAAAGAGCTGTCAAAGGACACCAGAAACAAAATTGTAGACCTGCACCAGGCTGGGAAGACTGAATCTGCAATAGGTAAGCAGCTTGGTTTGAAGAAATCAACTGTGGGAGCAATTATTAGGAAATGGAAGACATACAAGACCACTGATGATCTCCCTCGATCTGGGGCTCCACGCAAGATCTCGCCCCGTGGGGTCAAAATGATCACAAGAATGGTGAGCAAAAATCCCAGAATCACACGGGGGGACCTAGTGAATGCCCTGCAGAGAGCTTGGACCAAAGTAACAAAGCCTACCATCAGTAACACACTACGCCGCAAGGGACTCAAATCCTGCAGTGCCAGACGTGTCCCCCTGCTTAAGCCAGTACATGTCCAGGCCCGTCTGAAGTTTGCTAGAGAGCATTTGGATGATCCAGAAGAAGATTGGGAGAATGTCATATGGTCAGATGAAACCAAAATATAACTTTTTGGTCCAGATCTCAACCCCATAGAAAATCTTTGGAGGGAGTTGAAAGTCTGTGTTGCCCAGCAACAGCCCCAAAACATCACTGCTCTAGAGGAGATCTGCATGGAGGAATGGGCCAAAATACCAGCAACAGTATGTGAAAACCTATATAACAAAGTATTGAGAAACTTTTGTTATTGACCAAATACTTATTTTCCACCATAATTTGCAAATAAATTCATAAAAAATCCTACAATGTGATTTTCTGGATTTTTTTTCTCATTTAGTCTGTCATAGTTGAAGTGTACCTATGATGAAAATTACAGGCCTCTCTCATATTTTTAAGTGGGAGAACTTGCACAATTGGTGGCTGACTAGATACTTTTTTGCCCCACTGTATAACATACCATAGTTTAAAAAACATCAGTGGCAGCAATACTATGGTATAGTGCAAATGTAGTAGATAAAACAAGCCATACATGTTGGAAGTGTGAAACTATGCTGTCTTATAAGCACAGTGATCAGAATAATGTAAAGATATTTACATGCCTGACTACCACCCCCACTTACCTACAGACTGGAGCAGAGGAATTACACTAGTATTAAACACTATACAGGCTATTACAGTGGTGTTTACCTGTCAATCATCTAAGGGAAGTTGCCTAGGGTAGAAGTTACAGTGCCTTGCGAAAGTATTCGGCCCCCTTGAACTTTGCGACCTTTTGCCACATTTCAGGCTTCAAACATAAATATATAAAACTGTATTTGTTTGTGAAGAATCAACAACAAGTGGGACACAATCATGAAGTGGAACGACATTTATTGGATATTTCAAACTTTTTTAACAAATCAAAAACTGAAAAATTGGGCGTGCAAAATTATTCAGCCCCCTTAAGTTAATACTTTGTAGCGCCACCTTTTGCTGCGATTACAGCTGTAAGTCGCTTGGGGTATGTCTCTATCAGTTTTGCACATCGAGAGACTGACATTTTTTCCCATTCCTCCTTGCAAAACTGCTCGAGCTCAGTGAGGTTGGATGGAGAGCATTTGTGAACAGCAGTTTTCAGTTCTTTCCACAGATTCTCGATTGGATTCAGGTCTGGACTTTGACTTGGCCATTCTAACACCTGGATATGTTTATTTTTGAACCATTCCATTGTAGATTTTGCTTTATGTTTTGGATCATTGTCTTGTTGGAAGACAAATCTCCGTCCCAGTCTCAGGTCTTTTGCAGACTCCATCAGGTTTTCTTCCAGAATGGTCCTGTATTTGGCTCCATCCATCTTCCCATCAATATTAACCATCTTCCCTGTCCCTGCTGAAGAAAATCAGGCCCAAACCATGATGCTGCCACCACCATGTTTGACAGTGGGGATGGTGTGTTCAGCTGTGTTGCTTTTACGCCAAACATAACGTTTTGCATTGTTGCCAAAAAGTTACATTTTGGTTTAATCTGACCAGAGCACCTTCTTCCACATGTTTGGTGTGTCTCCCAGGTGGCTTGTGGCAAACTTTAAACAACACTTTTTATGGATATCTTTAAGAAATGGCTTTCTTCTTGCCACTCTTCCATAAAGTCCAGATTTGTGCAATATACGACTGATTGTTGTCCTATGGACAGAGTCTCCCACCTCAGCTGTAGATCTCTGCAGTTCATCCAGAGTGATCATGGGCCTCTTGGCTGCATCTCTGATCAGTCTTCTCCTTGTATGAGCTGAAAGTTTAGAGGGACGGCCAGGTCTTGGTAGATTTGCAGTGGTCTGATACTCCTTCCATTTCAATATTATCGCTTGCACAGTGCTCCTTGGGATGTTTAAAGCTTGGGAAATCTTTTTGTATCCAAATCCGGCTTTAAACTTCTTCACAACAGTATCTCGGACCTGCCTGGTGTGTTCCTTGTTCTTCATGATGCTCTCTGCGGTTTTAACGGACCTCTGAGACTATCACAGTGCAGGTGCATTTATACAGAGACTTGATTACACACAGGTGGATTGTATTTATCATCATTAGTCATTTAGGTCAACATTGGATCATTCAGAGATCCTCACTGAACTTCTGGAGAGAGTTTGCTGCACTGAAAGTAAAGGGGCTGAATAATGCACGCCCAATTTTTCAGTTTTTGATTTGTTAAAAAAGTTTGAAATATCCAATAAATGTCGTTCCACTTCATGATTGTGTCCCACTTGTTGTTGATTCTTCACAAAAAAATACAGTTTTATATCTTTATATTTGAAGCCTGAAATGTGGCAAAAGGTCGCAAAGTTCAAGGGGGCCAAATACTTTCGCAAGGCACTGTACATGGAAATGCCTTATCACATTTCAATCACATTATGACATCAAAATACAGTGCATTTGGAAAGCATTCAGACTGCTTGACTCTTTACACATTGTGTTACGTCACTGCTATAATGTTTCAGGTAAGTCCCAGATGCAGGAACGTCGAACTAACAACAGTTTATTAATCTGACAGGTCAAGGGTAGGCAGGGGTCAGTAATCCAGACAGGTGGGTTAAAGGAAGAGGACGGCAGGCAGGCTCAGGGTAGGAAGAGCTCAGTAATCCAGATAGGAGGGTTAAAGGTAGAGGACGGCAGGCAGGCTCAGGGTAGGCAGAGTTCAGTAATACAGATAGGAGGGTTAAAGGTAGAGGACGGCAGGCAGGCTCAGGGTAGGCAGAGCTCAGTAATCCAGATAGGTGGGTTAAAGGTAGAGGACGGCAGGCAGGCTCAGGGCAGGCAGAGTTCAGTAATCCAGATAGGACGGTTAAAGGTAGAGGACGGCAGGCAGGCTCAGGGTAGGCAGAAAAACCGGGAAAACAGGAACAATCGAGAGACAGGAACAGAGGGAAAAACACTGGTAGGCTTGACGAAACAAAACAAACTGGCAACAGATAAACAGAGAACACAGGTATAAATGCTCAGTGGATAATGGGGAAGATGGGCTACACCTGGAGGGGGGTGGAGACAATCACAAAGACAGGTGAAACAGATCAGGGTGTGACAACGGCCTTATTCTAAAATTGAATAAATAATTGTTTTTACTCATCAATCTACACACATTACCCCATAATGACAGAGCAAAAACAGGTTTTTAGAAATCTTTGCAAATTAATTACAAATAAAAACAGAAATGTTATTTACATAAGTATTCAGACCCTTTCCTATGATACTCGAAATTGAGCTCAGGTGCATCCTGTTTCCATTGATCGTCTTGGTGTTTCTACAACTTGACTGGAGACCACCTGTGGTACAGTGAATTGATTGAAAAATAAAAAGAGAGCTGCACACTCTAGGAGCTCAGATGCAATAATTGAATAACCTAATAACCAATGTTTTGACAGACAAGCTGTCTTCATCAGAGTATAGACAGCTTGTATGTCGAAACGTTGGTAAGAGATTGTTAAATGATTGCGTCTGAGCTCCTAGGGTGTGCGTCTCTCCTTATCTTTTTCAAGTATTCTACTCCGCTAGCCAGCACCTCACCGTAACAGCTGTGTGTTTCTTTCGCCTCCAAATTCAATTGATTGGACATGATTTGGAAAGGCACACACCTGTCTCTATAAGTTGACAGAGCATGTCCGAGCAAAACCCAATCCATGAGGTCAAAATAATTGTCTGTAGAGCTCCGAGACAGGATTCTGTTGATGCACAGATCTGGGGAGAACCTAATGGTCACCCTGACAGAGCTCCAGAGTTTCTCTGTGAAGATAGGTGAACCTTCCAGAAGGACAACCATCTATGCAGCACTCCACCAAGCAGGCCTTTATGCTAGAGTGGCCAGACGGAAGCCAATCGTCAGTAAAAGGTACATTGCAGCCCACTTTGAGTTTGCCAAAAGGCACCTAAAGGATTCTCAGACCATGAGAAATAAGAATCTCTGGTCTGATGAAACTCTTTGGCCTGAATGCCACGCATCACGTCTGGAGGAAACCTGGCACCATCCCTACGGTGAAGCATGGGAGAGGCAGCATCATGCTGTGCGGATGTTTTTCAGCGTCAGGGACTGGGAGACTAGTCAGGATCGAGGGAAAGATTAAATTAACAAAGTACAGAGAGATTCATGATGAAAACCCGCTCCAAAATGCTCAGGACCTCAGACTGGGGCGAAGGTTCACCTTCCAACCGGACAACGACCCTAAGCACACAGCCGAGACAATGCAGTAGTGGCTTTGTGAGAAGTCTCTGAATGTCCTTGAGTGGCCCAGCCAGAGCCCAGACTGGAACCTGATCGAACATCTCTGGAGAGACCTGAAAATAGCTATGCAGCGACGCTCCCCATCCAACCTGACAGAGCTTGAGAGGGTCTGAAGAGAAGAATGGAGAAACTCCCCAAATACAGGTGTGCCAAGCTTGACGCGTCATAACCAAGAAGACTCAAGGCTGTAATCACTGACAAAGGTGCTTCAACAAAGTACTGAGTAAAGGGTCTGAATATTTATGTAAATGTGATATTTCAGTGTTTTATTTTTTATAATAAAAAAAAAACTGTTTTTGCTTTTTCTTTATGGGGCATTGCTTGTAGATTGATGAGAGAAAAAACGATTTAATCCATTTTAGAATAAGGATGTAACGTAACAAAATATGGAAAAGCCGAAGGGGTCTGAATACTTTCCAAATGCACTGTACATCTGAAAACAACTAAACAACAACAAGGATGCTAAATATACCAATATTCTGGAGAATAATTCCACTACTTTGGAAAACGTTTATTGTGGCTTCATACGTCATTCATGGGTTTCTGGTTTGTTCTTGGCAATTTCACATAGGCTACACATGTGAATGCATATGTTGCTAAACATGTGATGTGATGTTAACAGATGTTTACTCTCATGGGGAACCATCTGTTGTGCTGGCAGTCTGGAGGTTGGCTACAACAGGGGGCGTGATGATGGAGTCTATGAAGTTGTCTGATCTAAGGTCAGTTTTGAGTCCCATCCACCCCAGAGCCATCTGGCTCTGATCCACCCTAACCCTCACTTCAATAACCCCCTAGGATAGGTTAAGGGTAATCTGATCCTAGATATGTTCCTACGGTGTTTATATGTTTGCAGCAGAGCGAGGTGATGGTTTCTCTTATATTTGAAGGGGGAATGGAAGGTTAGAACAGTGGTATAGTATAATTCCAGACTGTGTTGAGGACCTAAGAGATTGGTCTCAGTTATCTTGTTGACAAGACAAACTATCCACGGTGCATCAACAACAAATATACATCAGATCTACAAAGATTGTATCTATATCGATCCCATATTAGTACGCACATTCTATTCTGTTTAAATTTTGTGGGGTGTGGGTGGGAAGTAGTGCTTTACTTGGTCTGAAGTAGGTGCCGGTAGTCATTTGTATGTGATGTAACAGTTTATATTTAGGTACAGGTACTCTGCAATACTTTTAAACCAATATTTTATAAGAGGTATTAAATCATATAGCTTCACTGAACATACACATAGATCTAGCATACTCTGTGGACACAACCTTGAGAAGTGGTGCCAGGACAGAAGGTCATCAAATCAAAATCCTGCGCCGAATACAATAGGTGAAGACTGAAACGCGGAATGCTTGGTTGCGAGCCCTTCCCAACAATGCAGAGTAAAAAAAGAATAATCAAAAGAAAAATAGTAGCACAAGAGGAATAGAATACAAATGTATGGAGCTATATACAGGGAGCAGTACCAGGTCAATGTGCTGGGGTATGAGCTATTAGTGTTAAATACATACAGTACATGAAGGAAGTGACTAGGCATCAGGATAGATAATAATTAGAGTAAAATAAAGAACAGAGTAGCAACACCATATGATGAGCGTAACATCGTTTGTGTGTATGTGTGTTTGTGTTGAGTTGGTATGTGTGTGTGTGTGTGTGTGTGTGTGTGTGTGTGTGTGTGTGTGTGTGTGTTTGTGTTGTATGAAGTGTCAGTGTAATGTGAGTGTGCGTGTGTGTGTGCATATAGCCAGTGCAAGATAGGGTCAGTGTAGATAGTCCGGGTAGCCATTCATTTACTATTTAGCAGTCTTATGGCTTGGGGCTAGAAGTTGTCTCAGAGCCTGTTGGCCGGAGAGTTGAGGCTTTGGTACTGTATTCCAGGCAATAGCAGAGTGGACAGTCTATGGCTTGGGAGGCTGGAGTATTTGGAAATTTCTTGCGCCTTCCTCTGACACCGCCTGGTATAGAGGTCCTGGATGGCAGGGAGCTCGGTCCCAGTGATGTACTGGGCTGTCTGCACCACCGTCTATAGTGCTTTGTGGTCGAGGGTGGTGCATTTGCCATACTAAGCAGTGATGCAGCCTGTCAATATGCTCTCAATGGTGCGTGCCATCTTCATGACTATGCGGGTTTGTAAAGATCATGTTAAGTCCTTAGTGATGTGGACGCCAAGGAACTTGAAGCTCTCGAACCACTCAACTCCAGCCCAGCGATGTGGATAGGGGCGTGCTCTCCCCTCTTTCTCCTGTAGTCCACGATTAGCTCCTTGGCCTTACTGACGGAGGGGAGAGGTTGTTGCCATGGCACTCAGCAAAGTCTCTGACCTCCTCCCTGTAGGCTCTTATCCCCGTTGGTGATCAGGCCTACCACCTTCGCATCATCAGTGTTGTTGCCTACACTCACCCTCACCACCGTTCTGTCAGGAAGTCTACGATCCAGTTCCAGAGGGAGGTGTTCAGTCCCAGGTTCCCCAGGTTCCCCAGGTTGGTGATGAGCTTGGAGGGGACTATGGTGTTGAACTGTAGTCTTTGAACAGCATTCTCACATAGTTATTTCCTCTCTTGTCCAGGTGGGAAAGGGCAGTGTGGAGTGCAATAGAGATTGCGTCATCTGTGGATCGGTTGGGGAGGTGTGAAGTGCAATAGAGATTGCGTCATCTGTGGATCGGTTGGGGCAGTGTGCGAATTGGAGTGGGTCCAGGGTATCTAAGATGATGGTGTTGATGTGTGTCATGACCAGCCTTTCGAAGCACTTCCTAATTACAGATCACAGATAGTCATTTAGGCAGGTTACCTCGGAGTTATTGGGAACAAGGACAATAGTGGCAGTTTGAAACATGCCGGGATTACAGATTATTATTATTTAAGATAAGCATACCACTATTGCCCAGGATTCAATTCCTTTTATTTGTATTCTAATGTTGAGGTATTACATCAAAACCTCAGACATTTTTCTCAGATTATGTAGCAATAAACCCACACGGATTTCATACTGGAGAATAAAAACTGTGTCTCAAAGGTTTATGAAGATCAATGTATCTATGACACCTTTACAATTAATTTGACTGTGTGATCTAATAAATTCAGTCTGTGATGCAGACATTTGGCACCAGTTTGCGATTCTTCTCACATCTCATCTCACCCACATGCACTGTTATGAACCTATGGATTTATATGTGGTGGTGCCATTTCAGGGCATATTTATACAATATTGTTAGGGTTACTGTACCAAACAGATGTGGCACAAGCCAGATTGTTTTCTATTTTATAAACAAATAAGTCAAGTAGGATATGGTCTTGGCATTAGAAACCCTTGGCCACTGTATAGTGTGTTTACAAACTATTTGAAGTGGGTAAAGCTGACTGCGTCTTTTGAGGGAAAGCAAAGGGCCAAAAAGAAAAGTAAAGATGTTTCAATAACTTCTTGATTGTGTGTGATGTGTTTTATGACATTAGTTACATTATTTCCCTATTTCTTCAGTTTGAAGTTAAATTATTATAAGGATACTGTACAGTGTAAGGCAGGTCACTGTATTCAGTGCAGTCTGGATTATGATTCTGTTTTGTAGTGCCCCCCTCTGGTTCATCGCAGGAATCGCAAGGCCCATCTGTTTGCAGGCGAATGCCATGGGGCTAGCTCGAGACTCTACAAACCAAGCAAAACATTAACAAACATAGATAGCTAGCTTTGAATGAAAACTCACTTTATATAGCAACGTCCGCAGAAAAGTAATTATTAAACTACAGAAGCGGGCGTATCGGCTTGCTTGCAAACAGAATCACAACACACGTTCAGCTAGCTAGTTAGCCTGCTAGCAACTTTCTCCAGCACGCCTCCCAGTTCCTGCACCACGAGCGTGAGGTAGGGTAAACTGTCGAACATTGGGGTATGTTGTGAGAGTGGGTAAATTATTCCAATATAATGTTATCGTAATGGGTAAATGTACCATAGATGACTGCATTGTCAAGTTTGGTAGCAAAGTGTTTTCACAAATCACTGGTGTACCACGAAACAATGCTAGCTAGCTGCTCGCTAATAACGTCGTTACTGTAGTTCAAAGGCCTTTCTAGACATCAGGGTCGAGTAGCAGAGTGATCCGACTTGCTCCATGTTATGCTAGCTAGCATTTAGCACCTACATAGCTATGCTTAATGCTACATGTTTGCATAGATCTCCAGTTAGATGGTTGGCTAGCTAGTTAGCTAGCTAACTAGCTAGATATATGCTACATTAGAACATCTAGCTAGCCACTGTACATATAATTTAGAAAAGGTAAACATCTATAACCATTCAATAGAATGCCATGTTTTGTGGGGTTTGTTGTTGGAAACGGGCAATGTTTTTTATTATCCGTTAGCACTTATTCCCCTTTTGACATATTATGCTAGCTAACATGCTAGGCTAGCAGGTGCAGTGATTTCATACATTATTGTTTGTGAACTGCACAAATACCATGTAGGGAATGTAATAAACTTATAACAAGCTAGGTTGTTATTTGATTACCTGGAATAATATTGAGAACTCAGCAATTGTTGCTGCTACAAGATAAAAAAAAGCTTACTGCCAGCATCTTCTCCATTTTAGTTAGTGATAAATATATCTAGCATATATCATAGAGCAAGCAACAGGGACATGGTTACCAGAGCACAGCGGTTGAATTTACACATTGCTGTTGTCTATCTCTATCTCTCAGTCAATCATGTCAGGCATCAAGAGGAAGATTGAAGACAAGGACCCAGACTATGAAGACATCTCACAGGTTCAGGAGAACAAGCGACACAAAGTAGTGGAACAAAATGGTAAGACTGGAAGTTCTACCACACATGCTATTGTACTATTAAAGCCTTCCTGTACTTGTGAACTTAGGCTGTATGGACAATTACTGGTTCACAGTATCTTTAGGATGATGCTAACATGTGACCTAGCTCACTCTGTCTGCGTTTTCATACTTTTTTAAAACTTGCCAGCGAGGGAAGCTACGGTGCAGAAGATTGAGGCCATTATCAAAGACCAGTTCTCTTTGGAGATGAAGAACAAAGAACATGAGATCGAAGTGATCGGACAGGTAACTGTTAACTTCATCTACTGAATGAGTATCATGTCACCATACATGAATCATATCAGAACCATGAGGGTACAAAAGTATGAACACCTTAAATGCATGCAAAGACAAACACTCTGTTTTCATGTTTATTACCTTTAATTGTGTGCAATTACAATGTACAATATAGAGCTGGGATGATAAACCAAAAATGACTGACACCGAAATCACCTTCACTTACCAAAGCATTTTGCTCAGTAATTTACGGGGATTTTGCTGTCCAACGTTCCTGTAGATTGTTCCACAACCATCATTTGGTCAACATTAATAGCCTGCTATGAAATGATCTGCCTGTCCCTGTTTTGGCTGCTGTGTGAGCAAGCCACTCTCTCTTCCTCTCCCCACTGTGCGCACAGAGGAGGAGGGAGAGATTCATTGGGAAAAATACATTTTTCAAGACAACTACTGTTCTAGTTAGAGTAGAGGCACAGCTTTCTGTGAGTATATCATGTACAGTTGAAGTCGGAAGTTTACATACACCTAAGTCAAATACATTTAAACTCAGTATTTCACAATTCCGGACATTTAATCCTAGTAAAAATTCCCTGTCTTAGGTCACTTAGGATCACCACTTTATTTTAAGAATGTGAAATGTCAGAATAATAGGAGAGAGAATGATTTATTTCAGCTGTTATTTATTTAATCACATTTCCAGTGGGTCAGAAGTTTACATACACTCAATTAGTATTTGGTAGCATTTCCTTTAAATGGTTTAACTTGGGTCAAATGTTTTGGGTAGCCTTCCACAAGCTTCCCACAATAAGTTGGGTGAATTTTGGCACATTCCTCCTGACAGGGCTGATGTCACTGAGTCAGGTTTGTAGGCCTCCTTGCTCGCACACGCTCTTTCAGTTCTGCCCACACATTTTCTATAGGATTGAGGTCAGGGCTTTGTGATGGCCACTCCAATGCCTTGACTTTGTTGTCCTTAAGCAATTTTGGAAGTATGCTTTGGGTCATTGTCCATTTGGAAGACCCATTTGCGACCAAGCTTTAACTTCCATAACATAATTTTCCTACTTCATGATGCCATCTATTTTGTGACGTGCACCAGTCCCTCCTGCAGCAAAGCACCCCCACAACATGATGCTGCCACCCCCGTGCTTCACGGTTGGGATGGTGTTCTTAGGCTTGCAAGCCTCCCCCTTTTTCCTCCAAACATAATGATGGACATTATGGCCAAACAGTTCTATTTTTGTTTCATCAGACCAGAGGACATTTCTCCAAAAAGTACTATCTTTGTCCCCATGTGCAGTTGCAAACTGTAGTCTGGCTTTTTTATGTCGGTTTTGGAGCAGTGGCTTCTTCCTTGCTGAGCAGCCATTCAGGTTATGTCGATATAGAGTTGTTTTACTGTGGATATAGATACTTTTGTACCTGTTTCCTCCAGCATCTTCACAAGGTCCTTTTGCTGTTGTTTTGGGATTGATTTGCACGTTTCGCACCAAAGTACGTACATCTCTAGGAGACAGAACACGTCTCCTTCCTGAGCGGAATGACAGCTGTGTGGTCCCATGGTGTTTATACTTGCGTACTATTGTTTGTACAAATGAACCTCAGGCGTTTGGAAATTGCTCCCAAGGATGAACCAGACTTGTGGAAGTCTACCATTTGTTTTCTGAGGTCTTGGCTGATTTCTTTTGATTTTCCCATGATGTCAAGCAAAGAGGCACTGAGGTTGAAGGTAGGCCTTGAAATACATCCACAGGTACACTTCCAATTGACTCAAATGATGTCAATTAGCCTATCAGAAGCTTCTAAAGCCATGATATCATTTTCTGGAATTTTCCAAGCTGTTTAAAGGCACAGTCAACTTAGTGTATGTAAACTTCTGACCCACTGGTATTGCGATACAGTGAATTATAAGTGAAATAACCTGTCTGTAAACAATTGTTAGAAAAATGACTTTTGTCATGCACAAAGTAGATGTCCTTACCAACTTGCCAAAACTATAGTTTGTTAACAAAACATTTGTGGAGTGGTTGAAAAACAAGTTTTAATGATTCCAACCTAAGTGTATGTAAACTTCTGACTTCAACTGTATTTCTCACCTGTATTTCTCACCTGTTAATATTGAGTTCATGGTACTAGGTTTGGGCGATGTCAACCTTTGTCCTATCGTGATTATGTACCCTTAAAACATAGTGATATATAATAATAATTATGGTCATAATAATACATTGGACTTCTATAGTACTTTTCAAGGACCCAAAGTCACTTTACAATTTTAGAAATGAGAAAGAAAAAACGAAATAGGAGTCAAAACTAAACATGACTAAACAATACATGAATATAGAGAGGGGTGGGCTCAAAGAGGAGAAAGAGTGTGTTGTGTTAGTGTATGGGGAGGGTTGGGATTTGGATATGAACCCGGTATGGGGTTAGGATACCATCCCGGTTTAGGGTAAGATGTAGGGTAAGGGTTTGATTAGGGTGCTGCTCAGTATGGAGGAGAAAGAGTGTGTTGTGTTAGTGTATGGGGAGGGTTGGGATTTGGATATGAACCCGGTATGGGGTTAGGATACCATCCCGGTTTAGGGTAAGATGTAGGGTAAGGGTTTGGTTAGGGTGCTGCAGTATGGTGAAGAGAGGAATGTATTTTTTGGGGGGGAGGATTAAGGGTATACGGTGCATTTGAAAAGTATTCAGACCCCTTTACTATTTCCACATTTTGTTACCTTACAGCCTTATTCTAAAATGGATTAAATCAAACATTTTCCTTATTAGTCTACACACAATATCCCATAATGACATGAAAAAACAGTTTTTTACATATTTTTTTTGCAAATCTATATAGCACATTTATTGAAATAGGCTACAGCAAATAGGAATAGGCAAATTACCCACAATGTCACTTGTGTGCGGCCCTGCTGTTCAAATTTTTTTTATTTGTAAACAACAGGTGGCCTAACAGTGAAATGCTCACTCACGGGCCATTCTCAACAATGCAGAGAGAAAAATATAGAAAATAATACACAATGAGTAACGATAATTTTACTATATGGACGGGGCACCAGTACTGACTTGATGTGTAAGACCCATATGGGTAGGGGTAAAGTGACTAATCAAATCAAATGTATTTATATAGCCCTTCGTACATCAGCTGATATCTCAAAGTGCTGTACAGAAACACAGCCTAAAACCCCAAACAGCAAGCAATGCAGGTGTAGAAGCACGGTGGCTAGGAAAAACTCCCTAGAAAGGCCAAAACCTAGGAAGAAACCTAGAGAGGAACCAGGCTATGTGGGGTGGCCAGTCCTCTTCTGGCTGTGCCGGGTGGAGATTATAACAGAACATGGCCAAGATGTTCAAATGTTCATAAATGACCAGCATGGTCAAATAATAATAATAAGGCAGAACAGTTGAAACTGGAGCAGCAGCACGGCCAGGTGGACTGGGGACAGCAAGGAGTCATCATGTCAGGTAGTCCTGAGGCATGGTCCTAGGGCTCAGGTCCTCCGAGAGAGAGAAAGAAAGAGAGAAAGAGAATTAGAGAGGGCACACTTAAATTCACACAGGACACCGAATAGGACAGGAGAAGTACTCCAGATATAACAAACTGACCCTAGCCCCCCGACACACAAACTACTGCAGCATAAATACTGGAGGCTGAGACAGGAGGGGTCAGGAGACACTGTGGCCCCATCCGAGGACACCCCCGGACAGGGCCAAACAGGAAGGAGATAACCCCACCCACTTTGCCAAAGCACAGCCCCCACACCACTAGAGGGATATCTTCAACCACCAACTTACCGACTACAGGATAGATAATAAACAGTAGCAGCAGCGTATGTGAGGAGTCTAAATAGTTAGTGCATAAAGGGTCAATGCAGATAGTCCGGGTAGCTATTTGGTTAGCTATTTAGTAGTCTTATGGCTTTGGGGTACAAGCTTTTCAGGGTCCCGTTGGTTCCAGACTCGGTTCATCGGTACTGCTTGCAATGCTGTAAGTTAAAAATGTAGGCTAATCCATCGTCAGTCACATCACAGTGTCGTCACCATCGACGATGGCTGTCAATCATTGTCGATAGACAATGTTATTGTAATATCGGCCAACCCTACATGGTACCACTTTACTACCTGAGTAGGCTATGTAGCATGGTGTTGATACGCCCGCGGAGTGGAGCTGAGCAGAGCATACCATTTGTTGGTAATAGGCCTACATCAATTAGCCTAGGCCTAGTGCTTGAAAGTTTTTGTCAGACATTGTATTTATTGATAGCCATGTAAGCTAATTGGTTCATCTATCTAGCAACAATATCATATTTTGAGTAATCAACCTATCTAAAGAGTTCCCACTTCCTCAGGTGGTGAATAATAGGTGTAGCCTAGGTCAATATGCACAAAGATGTCGGACAATTCATCTCCGCAGAGCCAGAAATAAGTTGGATCATTTTGGATCCTGTTTAGACAGGTTGCACATCCAAATATCAATCATGTTTTTCCTGGATATGTTAGATGCAATAGCTTACCTTTTGAGTCATAGGCTACCATCTCAGTTGTCTTACTTGGCACTGGAAAATTTTTATACTGCAGGAGAAAGTTTCAGTGTTGCTGTTCATTTGTCTGTTACAGCGTCTGAATGAGGCCAGGCGAATGATGGACAAGCTCAGAGCCTGTATCGTGGCCAATTACTATGCCAATGCTGGGGTGCCCAAGCTCCAAGAGGTAAGGTTGTTTTAAGTCAAATTTTTTATTTGTACCCACTTTGTATTCAACAACTATAAATCCTACAACTTCCTCTCCTTTCCTACGTTTACCAGCAGGCATCCAAGAGCGACCCGGCGGTGCTGAACCACCCGGCCATCAAGCGTTTCCTGGAGTCACCCTCCCGCTCCTCCTCCCCTCTCAACCAGGGCTCGGACGCCCACTCCCTGGGGCCCTCGGAGTCTGAGTCCCTGTCCCAACAGGGTGAGGGGCCGGATAGGGACGGGGAGGGGGCCTGGAGAGAGGACAGGGGCAGGCAGGAGCGCAGGCCGGGCCGCAACACAGGGAAGGTGAGTGGACTCTGGAGTCTGAAGTGGCTTCCTCTCCCCGTCTCCTTTCCTTCATCTGTACTGATCTGAAAACCCTATAAGCAAATTGCATTCACCCATCCTGTCTTTTCAGACCTATGCATATGAGGCAAAGGAGCTGAAGAGAGGGAGCACTGTAGATTATTGAGACACACCCTTGGGAAGGCAGTCATATGATGACCCTCGTGGTTATTACTGCAGAGGTAAAAGGCTTCTGATACACCCTCTAACATGAATACTATGACTGTCTCCTTTGTTGTAGGACACGTTTGGCATCCCGTCGTCAGGTGTGCTGTCGTCAGACGGGGGGGAGCAGAGGGTGACCTACCACACTACAGGAGATGAGGCTTCCAGGCTCTACATAAAGAAGACCATCGTGGTGGGAAATGTCTCCAAGTACGTGAATGACGTTATCAATGTTTCACTTTTTTTACTCAGTAGAATCTGAGAGCTTTTCAGTGATCCCTTTCTTTTTTTTGACACAGTGAACTTTCTAAATCATTTCACAATGTTTCTAGTCCTTTGTGACAGATACAGGAAGACATGAACAACAGCAGTGTGTTGCAATCCCTTGTTATACAGTTGCAGGGTTGCAAACTCATCACTTTTAGGCAAAATGTTCAGTTTGGATGTCTAAATAGGTCATCCACATGAATCGCGTAGATCCGTAAAAAAGTATGCAGACCCAAGACTGTATCGCCCATTGACCAATCAGAGAGACACGTGAACAGATTTTCTCCCGTGTGATCACTAAATATAATGGTGTATCTTTCTGATATCCACGTTCATGACTGAGCACAGAATGCATCCCTACGCGGTCTACAAATACCAGTGTAGAGCGTGATGAGTGCTTCATCCAATATCAGGTGTGACAGCTGTGAGCAGCCATCCGCAGCCCCTAACCAGCCCTTACCCTACTCAGCTGCTTCTCTCAGTCCGTTCTTTCTGCACATCTCCATCAGTTTTAATGTTATTTAGCTGTGAGCAGCCATCCACATCCCCTAACCAGCCCTTAGTCTACTCAGCTGCTTCTCTCAGTCCGTTCTTTCTGCACATCTCCATCAGTTTTAATGTTATTTAGCTGTGAGCAGCCATCCACATCCCCTAACCAGCCCTTAGTCTACTCAGCTGCTTCTCTCAGTCCGTTCTTTCTGCACATCTCCATCAGTTTTAATGTTATTTAGCTGTGAGCAGCCATCCACATCCCCTAACCAGCCCTTAGTCTACTCAGCTGCTTCTCTGTCTGTTCTTTCTGCTCATCTCCATCAGTTTTAATGTTGTTTAGCCGTGATGGCACGCTGCGGTGTACAGACAGCGTTTTCTGTTGTTACATTTGTTTTATTATTGGGGCTGCTCGCAGCACGAGGGAGGTGGATACGTACCTTTTACTTTCTCCTGTAGGAACAAGCAGGCCAGTCGGACTAGGCAGAATGCCACTGCCATAGAGGAAAAACAGTGACAGCCATGATTGCACCTTTACATCACTGAAAAACACAAGTTTCTAACCCAAACCAGCGGAGCTACCTTCTCCCCTTTCTACCGCCAATTGGCGCACATTTTATATAATTTTATAAACCCTGTCGCTGGCCGTTTTAAACTACTTGCGGGTCGCACGTTTTTGGTTTGATAGCAAACAACCTTGTTTAGTCATGTTACCTGGCTAGCTAGCTAACAACATGGTACCAATTGGCTATGCACAAATTTGGATGGCACAGGAAAAGCTGAAAAGGGATATATAGCCAACTCAAGGACATGCTTCGAAGGTAGGATGCATATATATATGCCGTGTCAATGTAAGCTACATTTAAAAAAAAAATTATGTTCCTTAAATTCTGTTTGGTGCTTAAGTTTTGGGAGCATTGTGTGTGTGTGAGAGGGAATGAGAGAGTGGTGTGTGTGTGTGAGAGAGGAAGAGGATGTGTGTGAGTGAGGGAGGGAGGGAGGGAGGGAGGGAGGGAGGGAGGGAGGGAGGGAGGGAGGGAGGGAGGGAGGGAGTGTGAGGCTATGTGTGTGAGTTGTCTGAAGAGTAGGCTAACAATGGTTTCATATAGGCCCAGTGTGTTTTCTCCTTACTGCCACAATGAAAATGCAGATCATTATGCGTTTATATTCCTCCTGCCCAATCACAGGTAGGCCTTTGGATGAAAGCATTTTATACAGTAAAATGCAGTAAAAAGTGTGAGGGGCATCGGCAAACCCTGTGGTATCAGGATACTACTCGCTTGGCCTGGTATCACATTGTTTGTAAAATGTTGGTATTGTCACCACCCGACTCTGAAAATAGGCACATTTTCAGTTTGCAGTTTACAGTTTGCAGGCAAATAGTGTCACCTTTTTGGGCCCTCACCAGTTTGCATCCCTGCAGTTGAGTTTCTCAGTAGGCAGTCAGCACACCTTGTTTTTGTTCCCTCCCATCACAGTGAGCAGTTGGGTAACTGGGTGCCTGTCATGCAAGCCCAGACTTGATACAGAACTCCTGATCACTCACACATTTTCTCCCTGGATCACAAGCCTGTGTTTAGGGGTTACAGGGAGACACTCGACTAGAACACAACAAGTAGGCTATGACGTGTGTCATAACAGTGACATGAAACAGTAATTATTACTTATGTCTCTTGACTTAACAAAGTAGCTAGGCTCCCTATCTGTAAAAGCTTCATCATGTACTAGCACCTTGCTTTACTCTATGAAATGTATTTCAAATGTTAGCTATATACACTACTGTTTTAAAGTTTGGGGTCACTGAAATGTCCTTGTTTTTGAAAGAAAAGCACATTTTTATCAATTAAAATAACATCAAATTGATCAGAAATATATTGTACACATTGTTAATGTTGTAAGTGACTATTGTAGCTGGAAACGGCATATTTTCAATGCCATATCTACATAGGTGTACAGAGGCCCATTATCAGCAACCATCACACCTGTTTTCCAATGGCACGTTGTGTTAGCTAATCCAAGTTGATCATTTTTACACGGTGGTGTATATATGTATATATAAGTGCTAATTAAGTCTTTAAAGGTATAAGTGCACTGTTGTTTTAATAAAAGCTGTTTTATTTTCACATATGCCGGCAGGGTTCCTGGTTGCACTTCATAGTATTTAGATGCATTTGCGAGTAAAATTGTTGCACTGTAGAGCCCTGACTGGATAGGTTCAGTGAAATGTGTTGTTTTACAGGGTCAGCCACAGTAGTAAGGCGCCACTGGAGAAAATGTGGGTTAATGCCTTGCTCAAGGGCACATCCATTGATTTTTCACCTTGTCTCTGGTAATCGAACCATTGACTTTCCATTACTGGCCCAACGCTCTAACCGCGAGGCTACATGCCGCCCAGGGAGAAGAGAGAACTCTGTCTGAGCTCCAGCTTGTCTTTCTATCTCCTCCTTTCCCCCCGCGAGGCAGCTCCCTCTCTTTGTCACTCTCTCCTCCCCTCCATCTGTCAATCCGAGGTAAACAAACAGAACCGGGGCACTCGTGCACAGTGACCGACAGCTCTGCTAGACAGCCTTTCCTGCATACCTGTCTCTCTCTGATTCTTTCTTGCCCTCTTTGTTTTCTCATTGTTTTTTATTCTCTACTTTTCTCTCTTTCTCTCGCTCTTTCTCCCCTTATCTTTCCTTCTTCTTCCCCTTCTCCCTACCTTCCTTGCTTTCTCTCGATGTCTTTGGTGGGCCTACAGTATGTGGCTCTGTTGGTAAGAGTGTGGCACTAGTAATGCCAGGGTCCTGGGGCCACATATTCCTACCTAAAAACGGCTGCTAAATAAATGGCTGAATCATATTATCTCCCTCCTGTCTCCCAGGTATATCCCTCCTGATAAGCGGGAGGAGAATGACCAGTCCACCCATAAGTGGATGGTGTACGTCAGAGGCTCCAGAAGAGAGCCCAGCATCGATCACTTTGTCAAGAAAGTCTGGTTTTTCCTGCACCCCAGCTACAAGCCCAATGACCTGGTGGAAGTCAGGTATGTTTGTGTGTGCGCACGTGTCTGTACTTTGGAGGTAGTGCTCGTCTTGTTATTGAATAGATCACTGGGGTGTTGTTTTTAAATGCAGGCCTCAGGCAACAGCAGACAGATTCAGACTCTCTGTGCAACATGTTTTGATCTGATGAGCTACGACAGGGATGGGTGACTTTGATGGGGTGGGGGCAACAAAACATCTGAACTCATCATGAGGGGCAGCAGTGGCATGTGGGTCTGTGTACCCACATCCATACCCACACATGCAGTCAGAGCTGGCCCCAAAGCAAAAACATTTTGGGGGCCCCCCTCCACCTTGCGGGCAAAATATTTTAGCCCCCCCTTGTCAGCGGAGTGAGTTAATTTCCTGCAATTCTACACATTTTGCCATGGGGTGTAGAGAATATTTGGCCGTTTTAAAGCAAATTTGCTGCAATTCTACACATTTTTCCATTGTGCGGAGGGAAGATTTAGTAATTTTATAACACATTTCCTGCAATTCTACACGTTGCCCTAATATATGCCATGTTAATGTGATATCTGAGTGAGAGTGACTAACAAAATGTACCCTGCATGCCCGGTTGGTAATTTGACCATGATTACTAGTTTAGATAGCTGGCTAGACTCATTTAGCAATCTAAAGAAAGGTTAGCTCACATGGGCTAATTGAGTGACTGTCAGTGACTGCTGATACACAGCTAAATTTCAAAATGACACCTTGTGTATTCTAATATTCTAACTTTCAACAGTAAGTTTACCCCCCGAATTAGTTCCTTTTTATTTATTATTAATTCGGGGAGCCATTTGCCCATCCCTGAGCTACGATGTAGTTTTGCCCTTATTTACACCATTTTCATTTCATTTTATAGGTAAACAAAGTTTTCTGAACAACTTCTATTTGGCCAGACAACGATGTAGGTTTAACTCGTGCAGATGTAGACCAGGGTTTTTTCTGTATTAAAAAGGGGCTAAGGTGGTGGGCTTGGCAGGGGTCATGATCAGCGAGGCTGAATTTTAGAGAACATTTCCTCAAATTTCTCCGTGGAGCTGTGATAAATCTTTTCAGATTTAAAGCAAATTTCTTGCAATTCTACTAATTTTGCCATGCAGGTGAGAGAAAACGTTGCAGTTTTAATGGAAGTTTCATGCAGTTCTACATATTCTGCCATGGAGCTGAGAGAACATGCTGTTTTAAAGCTAATTTCTGCCAATTCTATGCTTTTTGCTATGTTCAAATATAATAACAAGTGTCAGTGCTTTCGGAAAGACTCCTTGACTTTTTCCACATTTTGTAACCTTACAGCCTTATTCTAAAATGTATTACATTTTGTATTTATTTTTTGCTTTTACATAAGTATTCAGACCATTAACTCAGTACTTTGTTGAATAATCTTTGGTAGCGATTACAGCCTTGTGTCTTCTTGGGTATGACGCTTCAAGCTTCGCACACCTCTATTTGGGGAGTTTTTCCCATTCTTCTCTGCAGATCTTCTCAAGCTCTGTCAGGTTGGATGGGGAGCGTCGCTGCACAGCTATTTTCAGGTCTCTCCAGAGATGTTTGATCGGGTTCAAGTCCGGGCTCTGGCTGGGCCACTCAAGGACATTCAGAGACTTGCCCCGAAGCCACTCTTTATTTTGGCTGTGTGCTTAGGGTTGTTGTCCTGTTTGAAGGTGAACCTTTGTCCCAGTCTGAGGTCCTGAGCGCTCTGGCGCAGGTTTTCATCATGGATCTCTCTGTACTTTGCTCATTTTATCTTTCCCTCGATCCTGACTAGTTTTCCAGTCCCTGCCGCTGAAAAACATCCCCACAGCATGATGCTGCCTCCACCATGCTTCATCGTAGGGATGTTGCCAGGTTTCCTCCAGACGTGACGCTTGGCATTCAGGCCAAAGAGTTTCATCAGACCAGAGATTCTTATTTCTCATGGTCTGAGAATCCTTTAGGTGGATATTGGCAATCTCCAAACTGGCTGTTGCGCCTTTTACTGAGGAGTGGCTTCCATCTGGCCACTACCATAAAGGCCTGATTGGTGGAGTGCTGCAGAGATGGTTGTCTTTCTGGAAGGTTCTCCATTCTCCACAGAGGAACTCTTCTCCTCCAATTGTTCAATTTGGCCGGGCGGCCAGCTCTAGGAAGAGTCTTGGTGGTGCCAAACTTCTTCCATTTAAGAATGAATGGGACCACTGTGTTCTTGGGGACCTCGACACAATCCTGTCTCAGATGCTCTACGGACAATTCCTTCAACCTCATGGCTTGGTTTTTGCTCTGACTTGCACGTTCAACTGTTGGACCTTATATAGACAAATCATGTCCAATCAATTGATTTTACCACAGGTGGACTCCAATCAAGTTGTGCAAACATCTCAAGGATGATCAATGGAAACAGGATGCACCTGAGCTCAATTTCGAGTCTCATAGCAAAGGGTCTGAATACTTATGTAAAGGTATTTCCGTTATTATTTTTATACATTTGAGAACTTCGCGTTCAGAGCGCACACTGGATGCTCTGGCCAATGTGTAGGGTTGATCCGAATGTTCCGACCTCACAACGGCAGTCAAGCACCCAAGCTAACTGGTTAACATTGGCTAGCTACTTCCAGACACATAATGAGAGAACACCCCACTCTGACCATTTTACTCGCCCTATCAGAGCTGGTTAGGCTGTTTTCATGTTATCCAGAGCGTTGGTGACTGTAACTGTGCTGCTGGCAACAATTTAATTATGTTTTTTTGCCAACATTTACTGTAGTTAGCTAGACTATCTTAACCGTAAACATCATTCATGGTTGGATGCCATGGTTGTCCGTTTAAAGATGTAATCCAGGGACTGGTGTTTTCTCCATATCCTTAGCTACCAAACTCTAATTCCACTGATTTCAAAACTCAGTCCTCCAGAAAGTGGAGAGCAACACTTATGCAGTTTTAACACGATACATTAAAAAACAATAGCCACGTTAGACAGGATTACCTAGACATACTGACCAGCTCAAATAGACAGAAACGTGTTATATTGCAGACCATTATCTCAGCCAATCATGGCTAGCGGGAAGGTTGTTGGCTTCATCTTTGGCTAAACCAACTAGCCTCATAATTTAACCATTTTATTCGTATTTACAGATGGCATTTTATATAACAACGTGTTTGCTATGTTGTAGATGACTGTTTGTTACTACGCTGTACGACAGTGCTGATAAAAGACGATATCCATCCTGACCATTGCCACCTAGGAAATGTTTGTCTCTGGACCTTCTCAAATAGTACTTATAGCAGGCCTAGCCAACATATAAAGGCCTATTCGCTAACCAGAAAAGAAAGTTGGCGGATAATCATATTTTTGGGGTCTAGGTCTGGTTGTCCATTCGGGTCCAGCTTTTTGGACCCAAGAAGAACCGAGTGTATACCTTGATAAAGGCGTCAGCAAGCTTCAGCTCGGCTAGGCAAACCGAACGTGTGCTCGCATACTCGCCTAAAAAACTTTAGCTTGAAAACTGAAAAGGCCACTAGTGCTGTTTGTCCATTTTGAGACGCCGTAGCCAAATAGTCCTCTAAATAGTCAGAATGAATCTACGTTAACTCAAGAAATCTCCTTTTCATTTTGACGTTTTTGCAGAGGAGATCTTAGTCCCATGATTTTACATCTAAATAAGATATTTGGTGCAGTATTTCTCAATGAAAAAATGTGCATGAAAACGACTCGTCTCTCATTTAATGACAACAAAGACTTTACTGAATAATCCCTACTGTTGACCAATTAGTCGAAAAATCCCTTGGCGAAGTCCAAAACAAACAAAAACACAACAAAATGTCTTCATCATACTGTATATGCACAAACTCTTCTGAGCTGTTCTGCTGGGAATGTCTTAATTAACACTCCCATCGTAGTAATCAAACTGAAATGCCTTGGAGTAATAGTGCCCCATGTGACATGAGACAATGCAGACAAACCTTTCAGCCAGCCCACAGGCATTAGGTCAAGTTGCCCCTAGACACTGCTCTAAGACCAGCTTGCCCTTTGGGATTTGTGGTGGGAAAGCTGATCCTAGACCTGTGCCTAAGGGCAACTTCTGCACAGAGCCCCCTGACACATCTGAAACATATACTTTAGTTCCTATGATTTGTGTGAGCAGTATGAGTCAGAAATGGAGTTAACAGTACACATGAGTTATGACTAACCGTGCTGACACACCCTTTACCTACAGACAGTGTAATCACTCAGAAAACTAATATCTAATACCTCAGAATACTTCAGGCCCCGGATTGCTTAGAGCCCTGACACGGCATGCAGGTTGATCCTGCTTTACATCCCCATTCTGAATCAGAGTATCAGTCAGTGTTTAAAAAAAATCCTCAGCCCTCTGGCTGTTTTTAGCTGACAAGACACAGTCTGTAACCCCGATAGATGCATCCCGACTGACTGACTGAGCAGAGGATTCACACTTACTGAACCCCACAGAGCTGTAGCTCAAGCTCTTTGCTGATTCTAACACATCCAATGTCTTCAAGTGTGGGAATAAAACACAAGCGGACACACAGTCAGCTCAGGCTCTGGGCCACAAGGATGAGAACCGCAGGCTTCAAAGAGAGAGGAGATGAGAGAGAAAGCCTCCCGCTCATTGAATTTGGGGTAGAATGTCTACAAAGAACAATGAGTCAAGAGTATAGGGGGTGATGGGATACCTTCTCTGTCTGGCTGTATTTAATACTTAAAGGGGTAGTTATGATGTTGTTTTCATGGATGATGTTTATTCTCAACCATGGTGTGTCTGTGTGTGTGTGTGTGTCATAAAGTATTCAACATGTATTTGTCCCTGATCCAAGTGTGTGTGTTTTCATGACTCTAAATGTGTCTGTTGTTAGTGAGCCTCCGTTCCACTTGACACGTCGAGGCTGGGGGGAGTTCCCTGTCCGCATCCAGATCCACTTCAAAGACCCCCGCAACAAACGCATAGACATCATACACCACCTTAAGGTCTGATTGTAGATTCATTACAGCTTTAGTTGCACTGGAAACGCATGTTTCATTCACAGAGGAGCACTTCTGTCTCTCTGCGTCACTCTGTCTTCCACTCTGTCTCTCTGCGTCACTCTGTCTTCCACTCTCTGTCTCTCTGCATCACTCTGTCTTCCACTCTCTGTCTCTCTGCGTCACTCTGTCTTCCACTCTCTGTCTCTCTGCGTCACTCTGTCTTCCACTCTCTGTCTCTCTCTGTCTTCCTCAAAAGAGGACTCTTGGATGCCAATTAAGTGTAGTGGTTCTTTAAAGTTGTATTAGTCTAGCTACTTGAGAATGTTCTAAAGGGTTCTCACAGGCTTTTTGATTTCTTAAGTGAGATTCACTGTTATGGTTTCTTCTTTTTTGACACAGTTTTGAATGTTTTTTTTTTTTTACTGTTATTTTGTTACTCAGTCATTCTCTTTCTCTATATAAAAGTGCATAATAAATCTTACTGTCTCTCCCTATAGCTCGACAGAACTTACACAGGCCTGCAGACACTGGGAGCAGAAACAGTGAGTCTGTTATTCATTTACTGTGTTCAAACTTCTCTATCAAGTCTACTAGCAAGACACCTGTCTTACATTTCATGGGACCATAGCCCCAGCATTGATCTTAAACTTGACTCGTTGTGTTGAATACACCGTTTTTAGTTTTTTTTACCACTGTGAACGTTGACCCTTGAACTTACTTTCCTCTCAGGTGGTGGATGTCGAGCTCCACAGGAACTCCCTGGGGGAAGACTATGTGCTCTCTTCCTCCTCCCACGCCCACCACCACCCGCGTGAAGCCAGCCCCTCGTCCCCATCCTTCCTGCCCCAAACCCCAGGTCTTCTCTCTGGCCGCTGCAGCTCTCCACTCCCCCTCTCACAGGACAACCACCCCACCATCGCAGAGAAAGGTGAGATACATGGGAGGTTATATACATTCAATTCCCCTTTTTATTCACCTGTTCTATCAGCTAAGAATGTGAATGAGACTTTTAACTCCACACCAGGGTTTCACAAACTGGGTCCTGCCATATACCCCCCCCCCCCCCAGGTGCACGTTTTGGTTTTTGCCCTAGCACTACACCGCTGATTCAAATAATCAGAGCATGACGATGAGCTGGTTATTTGAATCAGCTGTGTAGTGCTAGGGCGAAAACCAAACCCTAGGGACCCTAGGACTGTGTTTAGGAAACCCTGGTCTATATCATAGAAGATTCAAAGAAGATCTGAACACACTGTGCACTGCAGAACAAGGAGCTGTTTCCATTGGAATTATGTCAATTTCTCCTTTTCAGTGAACCACGACCTGTCCAAGTGTGCCATGATTTTCTACAATTTATCTTTTTTGTTTCTTTAAATCCTTTCCTCTGCAGGCCTATAGTGAATTATTAATGACTGGACTGAGAAATAATCTCTCTCTGCCTATCTCTTTGTGCCAGGATGAGGATAATTATAATGAAGATTATGCCTAGAGTGGATTTTAATGGTTATCATCGTCCTCACTCCTCTCTCTCCCTTTCTTTCTCTTTATTATCTTCCCCTTCCGTCCAGGTCTGCCCGTCAAAACCGAGACTGGGAGGTCTGGGGTGTACAGCGTGCCCCCCTCGGCTTCGGAACGCACCCCATCCCGTCCTAAAGTCACAGAGAAGATCACGCTTGGTTCCCATGGCAACTCGGCCTTCCAGCCAATCACGGCCAGCTGTAAGATCGTCCCCCAGGGACAGTTGCCCAGCCCCACCGAGTCCCCCGGGAAATCCTTTCAGCCAATCACAATGAGCTGTAAGATTGTGTCAGGTAACTACCTCCCAATGGGATCTGGCTGTACTGGAGTGGGGGGAGGGAAGGGGTTGTGAGTTGATTAATAATTCAATGGTGTTATTTAGATTTTTGTTATCATAGTCAGTCAGACCCACTCTTAGTGTCAGTGGAGACATTTGTTTGATTTGTTTCGTTATTCCCCCCAACATTAAGAAACTATAGGCCAATCTCAGTTTTAAAACACCGTCTCTTTTAAGATTGAAAAGGTTTTGAATTTCAAAAGTGAGGCACAAGCGCATTAAGGAAATCTTTAAATCGATTTTTGTTCATGGGCTTTTTTTTAAGATACAGAGCTTTAGAAAAATGCATGTTTTAAAATGAATATCTTTATAATGAGCATGTTGTTTGTGATTTTGTTTTGATCCCAAAGGTTCACCCATCTCCACACCCAGCCACTCGCCCCTCCCCCGTATCCACACCTCCACCCCGGTACACACCAAACAGGGCTCCTCCGTACTCAACAACCCTTACATCATTGTCGACAAGCCCGGCCAGGTCATCGGCATGGCAGCGAACTCCGGCGCCTCCACAGGTACGCTACTGCTCCGCTCGACAGCCCCACTCTTGCCCCTAGATTCTAGACACTGATCTAAGAACAGTTTTTCTGGTTTTCCCTAATGGTTAAAGTTATGATTTGGGTTAGGTTTTTGGGTTAGCTCCTGCAGCACAATGTGAGGATGTACTGTAGACTGTACCTCCCACATAGCAGATGATAATGGTGTTGTAGGCTCACCTCGGCCACTGTAGGGCCAACGTTCCCCTCCCACACACCACCGTTACAAACATCCCAAGGCTGAATCTAGTGCACTCTTACTTCTCTCCTCTCCTCTGATAAACCTCCACAGTTGACTATATTCTCTAAGCCTGAACCCTTTCAGTTGTCTCCTCTCTCTCTCCCTCCTTCTGTCTCTCTCTCCATAAACCATGACTTGATGCTGCAGCTTTTTGATGGTATGAGAGGGGCTTCCATTGTGACAGGAACTACTGCTGTACTGCTGTGTTCCGTGGCTCAGTGTCCGGGACAGATTACTGGACAGTGCGGGGGGAGGGGGTTAGACATTCAGAGGTGTGTGTGTGCTTGTGAGTCAGATTGCTATTTATAGCCCTCGCAGGTATACAGCGTGGGAGGCTGTGTGTGAGATTGAGGAATTCTTTTGGGTTTGTGTATACCAGTAACTTTGATGGGGGTGGTGGCCACAAAAAAATCTGAACTCATGAGGGGCTGCAGTGCTTACCCACATGCAGACCCACACATGCTGTCAGAGTCTATCGCTAGCCTTTTGGGGGCCCTAAGTGAAATGAGTATGGGGCAGAGAGAAAAATGTGCAGTTTTACAGCAAATGTTCTGCAATTCTACACATTTTGCCATAGGTGGAGAGAAATGTTTGCAGTTTTTAATATGGTGTCTGAGTGAGAGTGACTAACAAAATCAATGGGCGACCCTCGGTTGGGAATTCGACCATGATTACTATGAGTTGAAGTCACTGTTTAGAGGAACTTACCAATCTAAAAAAAAGTTAACTGACACGGGCTGTTTGAGTGACTGACATAACAAGAGCAAAACTGCTGATGCACAACCTAAGTTGGAAATAGCACCTTGTGTATTCTACAGTAAATTGAGACCCTGACTGAGTTCCAAAAAATATATATACAGTACCAGTCAAACGTTTGGACACACCTACTCATTCAAGGGTTTTTCTTTATTTTTACTATTTTCTACATTGTAGAATAATAGTGAAGACATCAAAACTATGAAATAACACACATGGAATTATGTAGTAACCAAAAAGTGTTAAACAAATCAAAACATATTTTATAAACTCAGCGAAAAAAGAAACATCCCTTTTTCAGGACCCTTTCTTTCAAGATCATTTGTAAAAATCCAAATAACTTCACAGATCTTCATTGTAAAGGGTTTAAACACTGTTTCCAGTGCTTGTTCAATGAACCATAAACTATTAATAAACATTTACCTGTGGAATGATCGTTAAGACACTAACAGCTTACAGACGGTAGGCAATGAAGATCACAGTTATGAAAACTTAGGACACTAAAGAGGCCTTTTTACTGACTTTGAAAAACACCAAAAGAAAGATGCTCAGGGTCCCTGCTCATCTGTGTGAACGTGCCTTAGGCATGATGCAAGGAGGCATGAGGACTACAGATGTGGCCAGGGCAATAAATTGGATCGGAGGGTGCCTTGGTGGAAGAGCGGGGTAACATCTCACAGCAAGAACTGGCAAATCTGGTGCAGTCCATGAGGAGGAGTTGCACTGCAGTACTTAATGCAGCTGGTGGCCACACTAGATACTGACTTTTACTTTTGATTTTGACCCCCCCTTTGTTCAGGGACACATTATTCCATTTATGTTAGTCACATGTCTGTGGAACTTGTTCA